>NW_027192365.1:911497-947337 GCF_041956635.1 Thermomyces lanuginosus | reverse complement strand
ATTCTTCTCCTCCTCAGGTTCGGCTTTCGCCTCTGGTGGCTGCTCCGGTTCCGCCTCAGCCTTGACTTCTTCTGCCTTTGGCTCGGGTTCCGGCTCTGGCTCATTCTTTGGAGGTAGCTCCTTGCGTGGCGGAATACCTTTCTTTTTTGCCTCCTTTTCTTTCTTCCTTTTCTCGGCGGCGGTCCACGTTTCCCAGCCATTCCAGAATGGATGATTTTCCTCCGCGGCCGGCTTCTCTGCCTCAGGCTGGGAATCCTTCGCATCTCCAGCGCTGTTGGTAGCTTCAGCAGCAGCCGCAGGCTCTGCTACCTGCACCGGGTCCTCGGCAACGACGCTCTTTTTCTTGTTCTTCTTGCCCACGGTACCCCAGCCCCACCCATCATCCTCGTCATTGTCTTTTGATTCAAACGCAGCCCACACGTTGTTAGTCTTGGGCTTGTCATTCTTCGACGTTGATGTGGACCAGATATTTCTGGCTACCGTCTCAGGGACCGGGTTAGCAGGGGCGGTTGTAGGTTCAGAGTCGGCCAGAAGATCGATGTTGCGACCCTTTTTGTTCTTCTTGGTTGTCCAAGGAGCCCACATATCATCTGTAGCTGCCACTGAAGCTGCTGTCTTCTCCTCAGGCTTGTCCTTCTTCGTGTCCATTTTGGAACCCCACACGCTCCAAGCGTTTGACTCTGTATCCTGCGCCGGTTCCTGCTTTTGTTCTACGGGAGCCTCTTCGATTCCGCCTTTCTTCTTCTTCTTGTCCTTCACAGTGGTAAAACCGGCCCAACCATCATCATCCCCATTGTCGTCGGCATTGTTGTTGTCGTCACCATTGGACATGCTGAGAGCGCCGAAGCCCACGCCTTTCTTGTTCTTCTCAGAACCCAGCGACCACGGGTTTGTCTTGTTCTCCTTGTTTTGTGTATCAGTGCCCAGAGCGTTGAAGCCCCATGTGCTGCCAGTATTCCACCCCTTGCCCCATGCGCCAAAATTGAACGCTCCCCCGGAGCTCTTGTTCGCGGACGTATCGAAACTCAGATCCAATTGCGGTGTGTTGTCGTTGAGGCTGATTTCCTGGAAACCATTTGCCGTCGTGGCGTTGTTCTTCCCACAGACCTTATTAGCAGGCTTCTTGAGTAACAAGACGTGCTACCTACCGTTTCGTTCTTTTTCTTATTCTTCTTGTTTCCGACTGTGGTAAATCCCGCCCAGTCGTCATCCTGATTAGCCTCGTCCGCCCAGCTGAGGTTGTTCGCGGCGTTCTGCTCCTCCTCCTCCTCTTTCTTCTTCTGCTCCTCTTCCTCCTCCTGCTGTTGTTTCTTCTTGTTCTTCTTCTTACCCCCGGAGACTTCCCAACCCCAGTCACCATCGTCACCACCGTCACCACCATCACCGCCGTCGCCGCCATTTCCGCCGTCTCCGGCACCCCCGTTATCACCACCTTCACCGTTTCCATCGGCATTATCCTGATTCTCCTGCTGCTTTTCTCCGCTCCCACCGTTATTATTCCCTCCCTTCTCCTGAGCGGCAGCCTTCTTGGCAGCAGATTTCTTCTTTTTGGCATACTGTCGAACACCGGGGATGTTGTCTGGGTCGGTTCCGGCGAGTGGGTACACCTCCGACTTTTCCTTGGAATTGTTTGAGACGTCACCTCGCGGTGGGGCGGTGTCATGGACTGGGACTTTTGTCATCGCCGCAGGGGTTCCGTCGTATTCGGGTGGGAGATCCTTCACTGCTTCCTCGTACGAGGGAGGAAGAGTCCCGTAACCAGCGGGCCCCGCATCCGCAAAGGACAGAAACTCGTCGGTGATCAGGACAATCTTGTTTAGAAGGTCTAACCGCGAGGACGCGGAGTGGAAGAGGGGCGCCTAGAACCGTCGTTAACTTAACGTCATTGTCGTGCGCGAACCATGGATAAAAGCAGGTGGAGAAATATGCATCACGATCAACAAAGTACGGACAGAGACGTACATAGCTCGACGATTGCGCACCGCGCTTCTCTGTTAATGTCGACAAACTCCCAGCATCTACATCTTTCCGGCAGAGCTCCTTGACAAAACCCCACGACCGGTCCGCCCCGAGTGCCCCGTCATTGCTCCACGACTCATGATAGACTGGACTGAGCAACGTCTGCATATCGGACGGCACCGGAGGTCAGCAATGCGCAGGCCAGAGACAAAGCAATGACCATGGAAGCGATCCTTTTCCCAGATATTTCTGAGTTTCCTCGGTTTGTCGTCGTCAGCTTGCAATACCCGCGACAAATCTCTGGTTGTAATATACAAATCGAACCCAGTCGGCGTCGCTCTAATCAATCGTCAGTATCGTAATGGATCCGTAGAATACCTCGTCTATCTATTCCCTGGCATGAAACGGGGTCGACCGTCACGAAATGGAATGTACAGATGCAGGGAAGACCATTCCCGACGTGAGGGGATCGTTGTATGTATCGAAAAAAAATTCGATAACTTTTTCCCTCCTTTTTTTTGCCCTTCAGAACGAAAAATCCCTTCAATCCACGGGTCAGCCGTGGATCAGTGCTATCGGTCACAGAAGCACACAAGAAGCACCGAACCAACCGGGAATCACCGTCGTATTATGGGACTTGTAAGCTTCGGCCCAGTGGCAGGGCTCGGTGGACGACGAGGGGAGCGGCCGACCAACCACGGCGGACGACAAGAGCTGCACGACAGACAGGGCCCAGCAGCGCCGCTCAAGGGATGATTTGCTCGCGCTGATTGCGGCGGAGATCAGTCACGCAGGCACAAGCCACTCGAATTTCGCAGAGGGAGTGCGACAATGTGATTGGGATTTTCAATCGAGCTGGAGCAACGAACGAATGAATGAATCGAGGAGGCTGGGAGCAAGTTTTTTCGGGACTGAGTCGGGACACGAAAATCCACAATCCAACGAACAATATTTCTCTATGAATCGTTCACTAGAAATGAATCTGTAATTTCGTCCTTCATCAAAATGAAGGACGTTTTGGAGGGATCTTCAATAGATACAAAAAACTACCCTCCCGGCGATGATACGATGTCATGAGTCACACTGTCACAAACAACTCTTAACCTAAACCTCGGTCTAAATCAAGTAAGAAAAACAAGAACTATGCGTCTAAGGATTTCCTACCCTTCACCGCTTCGAGGAATGCCGCGGATATGACCCATGCAAAGTGTTTGGCGTCGGCTCCATCGAACGGTTGACCTAGCGCAATTCTTAGCTGCGGAGGTCCACGCGGGAGGGGCCCAAACTTGCAGCCTGTGCTGATGTTCTGGGCGCCCTCTTGTATGGTCGGTCATTCGCCGGAGCGAATGAGGGGCAATCTTCGTTCATTGCTCAGATGATCTCGTGGTCAGGGTGTTCATGGCGAGATAAAACACTCGATGACGATGGGGATGACAAAGCGATCTACGAGGAGGAAATGAATAGATGTACTTGGTACTCTCCACTCCAGTACCGGTACATGACGGGCATCGGATCGCTAACGGCCTCAGGCTATCCAATTCTGCAAGTATTGGGGCTGTTATTGGGCAGCAGAATTCATGAGGCCAACGTGGTTGTTCGGCGGAGAAAGGACGCGAGATCCCAGATCGATCGCTTTAAAGTAACAGAGACAACTCATCGCTGCACCTCCATTGTACCCAGTACTACATTAAGTACCCGCCGGAGGGTCTCTTTTTGCCGCACTGTTCAGGCCAATGCGCTGCGAGTAGCCCAAAATATCCCGACTCGCGATGCTGACAATTGGACAGCGGGTCAGCTTCACCGCTTCCACGACTGCAGGTCAACGCGTCTTCATGTACGTAATCCCGAATCCACACGGGGCAAAGAAACGAGCACGAAAATTTGTAGGCGGATAAGCAGAATCTTCCGAATGAAGGGTCCATAAATTCAGACACGGTTCCATTCATCTGCCCGGACCAAATTCGTTCCCAATGCCAACCCTAGCAGGCCAGAATGCGGGCTCAGTGAGCGAAACAGGATATCATAGCTAACCAGAGACAGAGCAGTACAGTTACAGCATGATACAATACACGTAACATCAAGAAACAAGCCGTGGGAAGGAGTGTCTTGAATGCGCGCCAGCGCCAATGTCTCACTCATCAGATGGCAGCCTCCTCTTCTTCGGCTGCGTCTCTCGCCGGAGGCTCCTGCCCATACGTCGCCTTATATTTCACCCGGTACTCCTCATACGCATTCTTCGCCTCATCTTCGTATTTCTGCAACGAAGTATACAGTCAGCAATCATCCCCACACCAAGACAACAATGAGTACACGTACCTTCTTATCCTCCGGCGTCATGGCCGCCCACTCGCGGGCAAGCTGCTTCAGAATATCCCCGGCAGCCAAGTGCTTGAAGTCGCCTGAGGCGCGCCGCTCCTTCGAGAAATGCATGAAAGGCGTCAAAGGCCGGGGCACCTGGCGGTCGTCCTTGATCTTGCTGAGCTTGATCGGCCGCTTACGGTCCTTCGTGAGCAGCTTCAACCGGAGGCGCGCCGAATTCGCCTCTTTGATTCGGAGAGGGCTGTGCGACTGCACCCATGCCTTGTAGAATGACTCATTTGCTTCCTTGTTCACCTGGGCTTCGCGTTCGTAGACCTTGAATAGAATGTCAGCCTCATATCAACAGCTTCGCTCAAGACAAAGGAACCGGAAACGTACCTCTCTCTCCTCCGGAGACAGATTCTTGAAATCCTCACGGAGCTCCTTCAAGCGCTCCGACGGCTTGCTGGTCGGCTCGGCCTTCAACCGGCTAGAGATGTAGAGCGACCATGGATTGACGGACTTGGGCTTTGGTTCCTCGTCCTTAAGTGCAATCTTCTTGAGCTCCTTGATGTCCTCATTGCGCTCCCTGCGCGCCTTGGCCTCCTTCTGCTTCTCGGTCAACGCCTTACGGCCGCGCTTCTTCTTGCTCGACGTCTTCGTTTTCGTTGTTGTGCTCGCTGCGGCAGCCGCAGAGGTGGACGAAAAGCCATTGAGCTCCGTCCGCGGGAAAACAACCTTTGGCAGCTTCGAGCCCACCACGGGACGATATAGATTCGGCTTGGAGAGCGAAGACACGTGTCGGGTGATGTTGAATTCGACAGCGGTACCGCTGCGCACGCGAGGTGCGACCGGCGCGAGTTGCCGGAACACAACGGCGGGGCCGCGCCGCGCCAGCGTTAGGGGCATCGTGGGCGTGCTTTGAACAAACAAACTCTTTGTAGTAGACAAGAAATACTTTTCCTGGGTCCTAGGTTCGCGCAACGATGGGACTTGCGCAGGAACCAGGGGGCTGGTCCAGGTCTCAGTGCTAGTGGTTGACTGGTTGCTGGGTTCGTTTGCGATTCGCCGAATCGGGTTATAATCACGTGACAAAAACAAAGGACGTGAAGTGGATGCCTGGTTGCCTGATATCGTTGATTTCATTGACATCAGTCCAACTCGAGCTCGTTCAGACAAGTACAACACTATCAGATCCTGAGATGTGACAGAGTCTCTATACTGAATTGCTGCCAACTTGCCAAGTTGATAACTGATCAGTCACAAAGTTCACGAGGCTCATAAAGGACAATCTTTGTTGTCAATGCTAACCGTACAGAATGCAAGCTCATGGCAGGCGTCATGTGTACAACTCACTCGATCTGTGTATCTTTTGACAAGATGCAGAAATTGCAGCATCTATCGTAAACAATTCGTCAAATCAAATCACCGGCTGCCCCTCCCGCCGGCCTCCCACCGCAACAGCATCCAACTTCTTCCGACGTGCTTCGAGATACATCCGCCCACTCTCATAAGCGCTAAGATAGAGACCAATGCCCAAAGCCGTCCATCCAGCACGCAGAAGTCCGCCCGAAAAGAGGGCTCTGAGGCCTTCCCGAGCATAGATTTCGCGGCCGAGCGCGATTGCGCCAGGCCGGGCTCCTCTCTTTCCTGCCCCCAACATGATTCGCGTCTTGATGACGTCAATCGGCGTCGTAACCACCGCAGCAAACGCGCCGGCCAACCCAGCACTCAGCGCAGTGATTCCAGCTCGATTGAGCATCTCCGATGCGTCAGACTGTCGCCCCGGCTGTGCTCCGTAGACAGCAGAGATCCGATCACGTAAATGCTCAAAGATCGGGAACTGAATCGCGGTGAAAGGAAGGTTTCGAGCAACCAGTGCGCCATATCCGCGCCAGAGCTGTAGTGGGCGGCTCCGGAAGTGTGAAAGCACGGTGAGTGTTGCGCTCCGGCGGCGGGTATTGGCAGTGTTGCCACTTGAATTGATCATTTGCGCGTTCTGCTTGAGAACCTCGGCGGGCGTCAGGATGAAACATGACACACATTCTGCCACGGAGGAAGCGATGCCGTGCGCTATGGGTGTCGGCAGCACCTTTTTTTTCTTGCTACCGTGGGGATCATCGCTCGGGCCGAGCAGATGCTTGATGCCTTCGTATGTGGTGAAAAAGGCACCAGCTGCACAAATAGGTCAGACATTGGAAGAAAGTAGAGCATGAAGTCGCACTTACATGACGGAATTGTCGCCACAACCACGCTCCATATTCCCTGGTACAGCCCTCGGAAGAGCAGAGCACGGTTCACACGGCCTGTGGCGGGGTTCTTGTAGAGTCTCGCATAGTGCGGCGACTGGATTCGGGTCTTGAGGGTATCTAGCGGATAGACAATAAAATCGACGGTGAATGCAGCTATGGCTCCGGCCTGGAAGCATCAATCGTCAGCGAATGTGTGATCCCATTTCACTGTGTCGTCAACCCAACGATTGGCAGCCTGAAAGTGAGCAGAATCAAGGATCAAACATACAATCCAAATATCACTATTAGTGTTATACATGGAGATCTCTCATGTCCTTAGAAAAGATAAGAAAAAAAAAAAGAAAAATATGTACAATGTCAACAATGTTGTGGTCCTCTGATCGATGAAATCATGATCAGCTCAGGCAAACGCGATGTGACATGATCTTATCTGATCAAGACGGGCTTTTTATCAGATGGATCGACATCCGATAATCGGCGATCCACAGTCATGTGACTCATGGCAACCCTTGTATCAACGTCCGACTCAGCCACCTTCAGTTTCGTGTTGCTGTGGGTTGATGTGGTTTTGCGGATGATTCGGAATGAGCAAGATTTGATGTTGAGTCAAGCATGCGGAGTTTGCGTGTCGTTTTCGGCCTGTGAAGGTGTTGACCGAGTTGCGTTTGGCATTGAACTGAGCTGAGAACAATAGTACTAATAGTACGTAGTCCTTATAAGCATACCCTAACTGGCTCCGCAACGAGAATCGTAGGAGGAACATCAGGGAGATAGAAAAAATAATGTTGAGAGTCACCTGGAGCTCTTGACTTTGGAAAGCGGATTCGCCACACAATGCTCTCCTAGCGTTGCTAACCACGGAGGGTGACAGAATGGAGCAGGCAGTTTGGAAGCTGCCGGGCATTCCGATGTAGAAGCAGAAAGACCAATTTATTGACAGACGTGGAAGATTATAGGCGAATGGAAAGTGCATGGGAAATACGGATGAAGACCATCACAGTTGCCAAGGCTCTATTCAAACTGGAAAAGGCCCGGATCCATCGAGGCAGTAGCATACCAACTGGCCAACCAAACAGTCCATTACGAATCATACGTCGTGCTCTATTCATCACTCACACAGTATGCACATGTCAGTCCAGGCATAGACTTCCACAGACATGACTTTATTTTTCATCCCTTCCGACGCCGTAAAAAAGAGTCATGCAATGCCCACAAGAATCAGCCCCATTGAACATTGAAATCAAGACATGAAAAGCGAGATGAAGGAAAAAAGAGAATGAATCAAAACATGAATCATTGCGCTGTCTCCGGCAGGAGATTGCCCTTGACGGCAAACATCTTGCCCGTGGTGGCCGACACAAACCCGTCAATCTGGCGCGAATACTGCTCCACCTGCCGGCTGTTGAGCATGCTCTCCAACCGGCTGGGCTCCTGCGGCAGCTTGAAGAGGCGCTGCCACTCGTCTTCCGGCAGAGGCGGCTGCTTGAGTGCAGCGCGGCTGATGTTCTCCGCCTTGCGCTTCGCTTGCCAGGCGGCGATCTTTTGCTGCTCGCGGGCCAAAGCACGCTGGTAGTACTGGAAATTGTTGTTCTCAGTATGGTGTGTCTCGATGGCGTCGAGGAGCAGGTCGCAGTTCTTCTCAAGGAACGGATCGATGCTCAGCGACAGGTTGTCAAAGTTGGGGGAGAGGACAGAGGATTGCACAATGGGGTTATTCTTGATAGCCTCAATGGAAGTGGGAAGCTCCAGGGGCTGTGTCGGAGCCGGAGTCGGGAGTTGGTGGAGGAAGGAGGTCAGGAGGTGCGAATTGTGGATCTGAACGGGAAGTTCAACAAAAATATCCTGGTACCGCAGGCCAGACTTTTGCAGACTATTTGCAGATTTCAAGTCAGCATGGACAGCCGGAAGGAGGTTGCAAAATCGGCATAAACGTACTGCTCTGATGTAAACTTGTTCTCCTTAAATGCCGCCATGAACGCCGGAGACAGACGGAAGGCGCGCAGGCTGAGGCTCCCCTGCGCACTGCGGCTGACATCATGGACAAGAGTAACAGTTCGCTCATTCATCTCCTTCTGGTAGAAATACTGGTTCTCCACCACAGTCAGGTTGACAAAATTGCCCATGTTCGCACTCGTGTACCAGCCAACGTTCTGTGCGTCGATGTTGACCTCCCGCAACATGCGAATCATCTCCGCCTGGTAGACCGTGTTGGCCTTTGCCCGCGGCGCCGCCGCTGCAGCATTGGGAACCGCCGTATCAAAGTGCGACTCTGGGGGCATCTCAACGACGGGGAATGGGAAGCAATTGGTGACCTCAAGGGTGCTGCCGACATCCATGCCAACCAGCGAGCCCGTAGCAACGGTCGGGAAGCTCTGGTTACTGTGCTTGATGATCTTCATGACCACCTGTTGCACCGCCGGTCAGAATGCGCTCTCAGCGAGGGGCGCACGGTAGAATTTTCGAACGTACCAAGGCGTCGACCTTGACGGCCGTGAGGGGGACTTCTTTCCTGGTCGCGGTCAGCCATATCCCAGAATCTACATCTTCCGAAGCCACTTACTCGGCCATGATGAATGCGGAGCAGCAAACCGGAGCTGGCGACCGATTAAGTTGGTGACTGTCGCCTTCATGGCGGCCGGTTTGTGTGGTGATAATTTCCTAGGCGCTTGTTCCTGATTAGGAATAGTGTGCCAAGACCAGATCGCCAACGGACGTGGTTTTTCGATGCAGCCGCAGGTGCAGAAGCCGGGATGATATGATTTCACAGATCTCATTAAAACTAGGGTTGAATAACAGAAAAGAAACGCCGGAATTTGCATCGGAATGCTCCATTCGTTTTACACACTCGTAATGTTGCTGTTGTGGCTGGGCCGTTCGAGATTTCAATGGAATTGCTCCAGCCAGCGGCGTCGGATAATCGCGGCCATTTATCCAGCCGTACTTACTCATTGTACGATAGAGGGGCTTCCTGATAGTATGATTTGACTCGACTTTCTGCCGGATAAATTGAAATCAAGGGTTGCAGTCGTTTCCTGGTCTCTATCCGGTGTAGTCGAATCAGTTCTTCATTTTGCAACCAAAAGTCGTGATCATGTCGATCGATACCTTGGTCTCAGAGAGTCTCTCATATGGATTGCATGAGTTGCAAAAGATTCTTGTCTACCCTGTCCAGAATGACATAAAATTGAACGACCCGAGTCGCTACTGGGTGATGTACGGTGTAGTTATAAAACTGGCCGCAGCATGCTGCATATGGGCAAAGCTGACTCCAAGACTATTCTGCTAGATACATCCATGGCGGGGCATGGCGTGACCCGAGGATCCTGGAAGACTCCTTCCGGCACACCGCGCAGGAGTTAAAAGCCCAAACCGTGATCCAAGACCGCGTCACGGCCCTGGCATCCATCGGCTACCGGCTGAGCCCTCATCCAAACTTCCCTCAGGACGCAACCAACACTCCAAACGAACAACTGCGCAATGCAAAGCATCCGGAGCACCTGAACGACGTCAAGACCGCCCTAGCCCTGCTACAAGAGCGGTATGGGTTTGGCGATCGATATGTTCTCGTCGGGCACAGCTGCGGAGCAACGCTGGCCTTCCAGACCGTAATGGAGGATGAAAATGAACTCAATGCGAGCTCAATTTCCTTCGCGAAACCCTTAGCTATCGCCGGCGTCTGCGGCATTTACCACTTGCGACTGCTGCGAGACGAGAGCCCTGCCTGCGACGAGTTTCTTAAGGGAGCCTTCGGCCCGGATGAGTCGCTCTGGGACCGCTTATCTCCAGCGGCGGGTTTATCGGCCAGTAGGCTCCTTGCTGGGTGGCGGCAGGGAAGACTAGCGGCCTTGTTTCGGGCGTCAAGGGACTCTTTGATTCCAGTCAACCAGGCGAGCCAGATGCAACACGTTCTTGAGTTGTGGAGGGACGATTACAGGGGACCCGAGGCGGTGAGCAGGGATCTGATCGTTAGCGCCTGCCTTCATGCAGATCATGACGAAGTCTGGGAGGATGGAAAAAGATTGGCTCATGCGATCGTTATAACAATAACCGCTCTGCTTGCAACGACAGAGCCTACGGGCCCATATCAACGTCCAGAGTTGAAGGAATGACGATCTCACTCAATGTCGAAACTGGTGTACTCATTTCTCCATGCATTTCTCATGAATTACATTAGCTATTCAAACCGTTGCCATGCATCCATAGAGCTCATCATCGAGAGTCAGATATCACAAACAGACCGCCCACGCACAGAATGAGATTGTCTCCATGTAACAGAGACAACCACCGTGAACGCCGATTCTCCCTTGCCCCACCAAGATGCAACCAAGAATAAATGAGACCCATCGAGTGCATCGAGAAGAGAAATCATAAGGAAAAAGATCACCTGTTGATACAGTACCAGCTGTAATCAGGCGCCCGTGTCCATGCGAGTCGAAGCCTGGGCAGCGCGACGGCTCCCCTGCTGGTCAAATCCCTCGTCGGAATCGTCATCCAGCTCCTCTTCTTCCTCTTCACTGTCCTCGATAAACTTGCAATCGACACCGGCCGCGTTCAGGCGTTCCCTCATTTCTTCGCGACGGGCGTCTTGCCAGCGCGCAAGAGCAGCGCAGGCGTGGACCTTGAAGCCAAAGACGCGGGGTTCGTAGCGCTTCATGCTCTTTTCCGGCACGAGTGACGGATACACCTGGAACAGAATGTTGTGGAATGACGTGCCAAAGTAGGCTCCGTCAATGGAGGCATGCCGTGATGACTTGGGATTGTAAATGTCCTCGCATTTGGCACAGTACAGCTTGACGGTCTTTTGGTTGGGAACATCAGAAAGACCCATTGGCAGGAGAGGGTGCTGGTCACAGAGAACACGTGGGCACCTGCCAAAGTCGGCTCTCTTGTACTTTTCAAGCTACCCAGGGAGTCAACTCCTGATCATTGACAAAATCTAAATGAATCTACGTACCATTTTTGCCAGTCCTCTGGTGGTGACAATGTACCGAGCATGCACTAAGCCGTAGAGATGGCGGGCGGACTTCTCAATCTGCTCGCGCAGCTCGTCGTCGGCATCGAGATCGAAGACATCGGTAATGAGATCGAGAGCGTACTGATAGTACTGAACTTCGGTATTCAAGCCGGTCAGGTTGAAGCGATCGGTGAGGTATTCTTCATCTATCTCGCAAAAATACTCATTTCCGCGGGCCGAGATAAACTGTAGTACGTACGGCTGGTTAACTCTCTGCCTCGATCGTTCATGGGGGCGAAATGCAAGAGAAATGTCGTGCAAATTTGCCACTGCCTGGGGAGAAAGCCTCTGGCCAGATTCCTGACGCTGTTGAGGCTGCTGGGGCTCCTGACGTTGCGGTTGCCGCTGACTGATGCGAGCAAAGATGCTGGGCATGCCGCGCCTGACTCTTATGGTTCTCCCACTTCAATTGCTCAATGGCGGTAGACCAAGCAGAAGGAAATGGCAACTTGTTGGCAGACAGACACAAATGAGGGGTACATGTAGGCATTTGCATCCGTCGTTGCACGACCCGATCCAGAGGGCTCCTGCCCGTCCTGGATCTCATCGCAGGGACGACCAAAAGAGTGGAAGAGAAAAGCAATCACTTACCCAGTCCCGCCAGTAGCTTGTGTAGTCGCTATCCGTGCTGTTGAAATCCTCCATGGTGTTTGAGATTTCCCAGTACGACTGGGTTCCAGGCACAAAGGCCAGTCGATCACAATGCTCGGTGGCTGGTGGCCACTGTGCAGAAGTCCCGATTGCCTCACACAGGGACCCGGATAATCTCCAGGCGATCACAATGTCCCGCGATGGGCAGTCCAATCTCCAGACTTTTGGGCACTGTCGTCCGAGCTCGCCGGGGCAGTGCGTATTTCTAGACGACAGGACTGCCTGTTCCAGTTTAGCGCGGGGAAAGGCGGTGAGTGAGGAGCTGCCCTCCTTCACGCTCAGCCGGCAGAATTTCACGCCTCTTCCGATCTGTCGTCACAATCTACGGGAATGTTCGTACAGCAATCATGATATGGAAAATGTCCTGAAAAACTATGTGATTTCTTCTGCATGATAGAAACTATGTACCTGTTATCAGGGAAAAAAAAAGTAGGAAAGAGAGTTCACAGTTTGTTAACAAACCCATACATCCAATGGTGCTGTGGCTCTCCTCCGCAAAGGAAGTGGTTCCAGCGACACTGTCCTCGCTGGGACTTGTAGTCACGCCGCCAACATACAGAGAGTGGCAAGACGAATCTGTAGACAAAATCGGTGTTCCAAATTATCTTGACCAACACCTCCAATCCCCTGCCATCGATCGTAGTCGATGTAAAATGCGACAAAACAGGAAGTTGGAAACGAAGAGAGTGGAGAGGCGTCTCGATATATCCAACCGGGCGGAACCAACTCAGGTTCAACCCCATCGTTGGAATGACAACAAGAAGCTGAAGGAAAGCTCCAAAGAGAGGACGACACAAGCGGCTTGCGCTGTTTCACAAATGCGGGACATTATTCTCTCGAGATCATAGAAAGATCAGAGAAAAATACTCGGTCCCCCAACTCACTGATACTGAGAGTTGAGGGGTCTGAGGATGCGGAAAGCCACGGGTTACTTCCAAAGAGCTCCACATCCTCAAAGCTGAGCTGGTGGATCCCGTCCGACGACCGAGGCGACGTTTCGCCAGACATCATATCACGCCAATCCAGGGAATGGTGGCTGAATGCTTCCTGTTCTTCAGGAATGCTAAACAGCTCCGTTTCCGGTGACAGTGCCACGCTAGGCGCAAACGGAAAGAGGAGAGCAAGATCTGCCCCTATACGAGAATCAAAGTCCTCGTCCTGAGAGATCCTCCCGCGCTGAACTCCGACTTCGTCGCAAAGTCGCTCCACCTGTTCCGCATCACAACCAGGGAAACGTACCCTGATTGTGGACCTGTCGTGGAGTGACACCGGAAGGTCACCAAGAGATGCCAATCGATTCAGGTCATTCAGAACACCAGCCAGTTCTTTCAGAGAGCGAGCAAAATCCACGGAGAGCGATTTCATCAGGCCCTCCGAGTTGAGGGTGCTGACCTTCGTCGTCTTACCATCGGCCTGGATGGCGCCAAGAGCGGTGATAGTCGGGGAAATTTGGAAATCAATGTATGCGCCTGGAGCGCGGTGAGAGACGTCCGTCATCCGGCGCTGGACTTCATCCTGGAGAGGGGACACGGCCTTGAAGCGCTTCTGGCCAGTGATGGGATCAATGCCATCGAATCGCAGCTTCTGTCCCGAAAGCAGGAATCCCCGCATGGCCGCCGATACATTCTGAATCACTTGCGCCGGTGCGGCGGGTGTGTGCGAGAAGTATCTCGCTCCTCCAATACGGCCGGCGCCGAAAGTGTAACCGCCTGCGGTTCGGCCCAGGGTACCCCCGGTCAAATTAGGTCGAAGCGTAGACGAGAAGGGTGAATGAGAGGTTTGACGGGCGACATGGGAGAGAATCCGCGATGATTGAGCAGGCGGGGCAGTCGAACGAACGGCCGAGCCTAGCTGAGATGCAATGTACCCGGCAGCACGGGTGGAGAACCAGCGACTGCGGGCCTGGCGAATCGCGGCAGCGCGGTGAATTGGTTGACGAGGAGCGATGCGAGCGAATTCGGGCTGAAGCTGAAGACGCAGCGGAAGCGGCTGTGTTGGCTCTGGAAATTTGGCTCTGATGGCCTTGGCCGTCTTCTCATAGGCATATCTGTTGCGGAATGAGTCAGACGTCATAGGTCTCGAGACAATTATGGCTGGTTATCCAGCAGAACTCACTTTGCTGCCCGCCAAAGCTTGGGGAGCAAAAGATGCCCGCTTGAGGGCGGCATGGTGACGGTTGACCGTGATGGTCTCGCGACTGACTGATGAACTCAAGTTGCAGGACGACGGACTGATGAATTAGATGATGCCTGAGGTCTTGAAGAAAGGGTGTGGCGGTGCAATCATGTGATACATTGCCACTAAGTTAATTAACCTACCTAGGTAGGTAGCTAGCCACTTGAATGACTGATGGCGTTGGCTTATGACAGTTGATTTTTAGGGCAAAGGTATCAGGTGACGGAACCACCAGAAGTTGAGAGTTTCACAACTCCTACGCTAAACATATAATGAAGGAATTTTGATGAGAAGTGATCAATTGCGAGTAGGTCATTTCTCTATGTTTATAGGTAAGTACTAGGTATCTAGTAGCGGTGATCAGGTTGCAGATGATTGCTGCCATGTTGTTCACTCATCATCCCCAAAGAACACCTTAACAGGGAGCCAAGAATCACCGCAGACCTTAAAACGGTCCTTAAGATTGTCGAGTTGGGAAAGCTCTCCTGGCGAGAGTTCCCAACCATCAAGTGCAAAGTTCGCCTCAATTCGTTCTTTGTTCACAGACTTAGGAATGACGCTCCAGCCATGCTGCAGACCCCACATCAGAAGGACTTGCTGGGGGGTTTTGCCTTTCTTTTCTGCGATTTGAAGAATGGTCGGGTCCTTGTATAGGGGCGAGTTGGTTGATCCCAGGCACGAGTATCCCGTTGAGTGAATACCCTTGGAGGTATTGTACGCTACCAGCTTGGGCGACGGGTTATTCGGGTGCAGCTCAATCTGATTGACAGCCGGCACAATCTTGGTACCTGGATCACTCAACAGGCGCTCCAAATGCGTGATTCCAAAGTTGGACACTCCAATGTTCCGCACTTTACCCGTGGCGGGTAGCTTCTGCATCTCCTGCCTGCAATGGCAGAGCGGTCAGGCAGCAGACACAATAATATTTGAAGGATTTCACTAACCATGTCTTGACGTAATCCCAGTCAGGGAGGTGTTTCTTGCTATCATTAGGATCGGTGGAGCTCGGCCAGTGAATAAGATACAGATCCACGTAGTCAACGCCAAGGTTCTTCAGAGAGGCGTCGATAGCTTCATGGACGCGGTGGTGCCAGGCGTTGTGCAGCTTTGTTGTAATCCAAATTTGTTCACGGGGTACCCCTGAGTCCCTGATGCCCTCTCCCACCTCCTTCTCATTTTCATATCCAAATGCACTGTCATCGGAGATAACTGTCACTACTTTCTCTCAAATATCTCACCAAATATAAGGGAGGACTCACGTATCAATATGTCGATATCCAGCTAGGATCGCATTTTTCACTGCCTCCCGGACTTCACTGGGCTTGGATTGCCAGGTCCCTAGGCCAATCGCGGGAATCTTATCTCCGGTGTTCAGGGTGAAAGTTTTCCTACGCTGTGGTTAGTGAACATGAGCGCCGACCCAAACATGCTGTCTGCCCTACTTGGTCCACTGCAAGTCCGACATTTTGCGAAATTGGCCGTGCGATAAAGAATTGGGATAATCGAGTCTACTGCTGAGGCAGATCTGTAGAGGTTCTGACAATAGGAAATGCGTAGAAGAACGTATTGCCCCTCCATTAAAGAGGGGATATCCCGGATATAGGCCCAGCCGGTTCCAGGAACGTAGCAATCTCCACATTACGGTAAGCAATGCAATTCGCCAGATGAAGTGTAGTTTAGCAGAGTCTCCAGTTAGTTCTCGAGTCAATGAAATCGAAAAGCCCTATCACAAGATGACGACATCTCTTCATCCTGCACAGATCTCCAAACACATTCCGCATGCGTGAAAAATTGCTTCAATTGACTGGCTATGAGGCAGCTCCACAGATGGCAAGAAGTGAAACTAGCTGGTCCTTTATTCCAAGTGGTAGACAAGATCATAACTGTTGGCAATTGTTGCATATCACGGGTATGTTAGTCTCCTCCGCAGTAGACTGGAACCTTTCGAAGTTGATTGGAAAAAGGGAAGAGTTGGAGAGGTGCTTATGTAAACAATCCGTCGTGCGGCCGTGCCTCAAAAGGAATGGCTCGAGATTGAAGTGGAGCCGGCAACTCGGAATATCGGCTCACCGCCCGATTCTGCCATCACGGGTTGCTTCAGTTCGAGGATGTAGGTTATGATGGCTGCTCCGTGAGCTGTGTCCATCATGTCGTCGGGTTTCGTCTCTGGAGGAACGATCGATGAATCCAGCCAGCGGGACGACGAATGGCTTAGAGCTGAACGGGAACTAGAAGAGGAGCGGAAACGAAAGGCGGACTTGGCGAAGCAAAATGAAGGGAAAAGCCTCTATGAAATCCTCCAGCAGAATAAAAGTGAGTCTATCCATAAATGATTCGAGACGAGATTGGGTCATGTAATTGGGCCAGGCTAACGTGTCAGATGCATTTCGTAACCAACTGTAGTTGCCAAGCAAGAAGCGTTCGAAGAGTCAATTCGGTTGAAACACCAGTTTCGCGCCCTAGATGAGGATGATGCGGAATTCCTTGACTCCTTGTTGGAGTCCACACGCGCCAAGGAAGCTGCAATTAAGAAAGAGACTGCAGAACAGCTCGCAGAATTTCATCGTCAGCGCGAGCAGGCTGAGAGGGCCATGCTAGAATCCGCCTCGAAAGAGAAGGCACCAACTGGAGCTCCTGAGAAAGAGCAATGGGTAACTTCTGGACGGAAACGAAAGCGGGCAAAAAAGGAATTGTTGCCGCAAACAAAGGTGCAAAAGTCGAGTACTGTTGCCTCTCCACCAGCCCAGGAAGCGAGTGCGGCGGAGAGAAGTGCATCGGAGCATCCGAAACAAGCAAGTACATCGAAACCCCAGAAGACCCAGCAGAGAAGCCCAGGAAAGATCCCTAGTACTGCAGGCTCTGAAGATCAAGGGGAGCAGACATGTGAAGCAGAACCAACCTCAAAGGCTGCTTCAACAGGATCAAAAGGCCTGGTTGCCTATAGCTCAGATGATGAGTGAATGTATAGAGGATCTCCTTCGACACATCTACGGTTTATTTATAAATTTTGTTCTCATGACAAACGCAACTCCCGCGTCCACTCATTGTGGGATCGCTCAACATTGACGCCGTTGATAAAACCGAATATAGGTGGTATGCTGATCCATGTGGTCAGCGAAACGTTCATTTAAAGTGAGAGCGAAAGGTGCCCTTCGTCACGGAGAAGATTACTTGGCTGACAAAGTCGTTCCCATGAATATCTGTATCATTGCCATTGGAAAAGCGAAGATTATCAGGGTTGTAAATGGATGGAATTATGGCATCAGCTTCAGAAAGCGAAGCATGTGACGTCTGCTATGAGCCGTCAGAATTACGGAAACGCAGTCACTGCTGCCTATTCAAGCTAGCTCTTATATTATCACGTGACAGTGTATAGTCGCCGCAAATCCGCCACCAAGCCCGATTTCAGTCAAGATCGCGCGCAAACTTAAAGAGAAACGGCTGGTCTACACTTCAAGTCATCCAGCGACAGAGACATACTCTTCAATGATTGGATAAGAGTGCTGCTCTTTCCCGCGCACTCTGCGTCATCAAACAATTCCGAAGGAGCCTCCGCTGTAATACTCACATCTCACTCAGATTGTTGGCCAGCAACAATGGCTCGCCACAGGGATAGTCGCTCACCATCACCTGTAGGCAGCTTCCCTTCATCATCTCGACGGAGCCGCAGAGATGATGACCGCTACGAGAGAAGTCGGCGGGACGATGGAAGGAGCTATTACCGACGCTCCCGCAGCCCGGAGGTACGTAGCCATGAAACTGCGGTTCGGCAAACAAGATGCGACAGATTATTGACACGTTTCTCTGCACAGCGACGATATCGTGACTGGGATCGTGATCGTGACTATGATCGCGGTGACTATCGGCGAAGGGATCGATCGCTAGACAGACGTGAGCGCGGCGACGACATTTATAGACCTTCGAAACGTGACCGTTCCCGTGACCGCTCCCGAGAGCGTCGTCGGTCGAGAGAGGATGAATCGCGGGACTACCGACGAAGAAGTCGAGACAGAGATGGTCGAAGCAGGCGAGATGACTCCCGCGACCGCTATCGGAGGCGCAGAGACGATTCTACTGACTCGAGACGATACTCTAGACGGGATGATAGCAGGGATAGAGAGACAGATAGATCGAAGGAGGTGCGCTCGATCGTCGCCACCGTCAATATCATGCGGTCCACTAACGTCCTACAGTCTTCCAAGCCTTCAACTCCAGCACCACCTCCCGCGCAGACTGAGGAGGAAAAGAAAGCCGAGCGTCTCGCCAAGTTAGAAGCCTGGAAGCAGAAGCAGGCAGCAGAGCGCGAGCGCAAACAGAGAGAGGCGGCTTCAGCTGGGAGTACTCGTAACCTATTGAATGAAATCGATCGACGTTCCGGGGTATCAACTGCGACTACATCCCCAGTGTCGGCTGCGTCTCCAGCCCAGGGTGCGGCTTCCACTGAATACGCGGGGAAGTTTGATCCCAAAGCTATTGCAAAGAAGGCCGCCGGCACCACGTCTGAATCATCTCTGCTAGGAAATGACGTCGTCGTTCCTCAATCGACCAAACCCAACGGAATGGCTCGAGCTACTGATTCTTCTTCAGCCAGCAAAGCAACTGGTATGTGCTTTTCGCAAAGTATCAGGTCAGGCCCAATTTCTGACTCGCTCACAGCTGCACCCTTGAAAGCTTCTGGTAACGTTGGAAAATTCGGACTCGGCTCTAAGGCGCTCCTTGATGGGGACAAAGCGTCTGCCAAACGAACGTTGGACTTTGGCGAAGAAGAATCAACAAGGAAGAAACTCGAGAAATTGCCCACCCCGCCACTGGAGGATGGGAAAGAAGCCACACCCGATGGTGCGGCCGAGGATGATGAGTCGGACGTGGACATGGCGGACGGTGGCACTGAGGAGGAAGTTGCGGCTGCTGCACGCGCGGCAGCGGAGAAGCGCGAGGAGCGTCTTCAGAAACAACAGGAAGCCGTTTCGAACGGAGATGTTGCCATGACGGATGCGCCAAGTGAGTCTAAGGCAGAAGCTGCAGCGGAAGAGGAAGAACTCGATCCACTGGATGCGTACATGGCAGGACTTGCTGAGGAAGCTGCGGCCGAAAAGCCGAAGGGCTCGAAATTCTCGAAATCAAAGCAACAACAGCCCGAGGTTTTCGGAGATGATGACAACTTTGATACTGCAGTCGGGGATGATACCGAGGATCTCCTGACCCTTGCAAACAAGAAGAAGAAGAAAGACATTCCCACCGTTGATCACAGCAAGATCGACTACGAGCCATTTAGGAAGAACTTCTATACTGAGCCTCAAGATCTGGCACAGATGTCGGATGAAGAGCTCGCAAACTTGCGCCTTGAATTAGATGGGATCAAAGTTCGCGGAGTAAATGTGCCCAAGCCAGTACTCAAATGGTCGCAATGTGGGTTGGGTGTGCAGACTCTTGATGTGATCAAAAGTCTCGGCTACGAGAATCCCACTGCGATCCAAAGCCAAGCCCTGCCTGCCATCATGTCCGGCCGAGATGTCATCGGTGTCGCAAAAACAGGCTCCGGCAAGACCATTGCATTCCTCCTTCCCATGTTTCGACATATCAAAGACCAACGGCCTCTGGAGAACATGGAGGGCCCGATTGGGCTCATCATGACTCCTACACGGGAATTAGCCACGCAGATCCATAAGGACTGTAAACCGTTCTTGAAAGCTCTCAACCTCCGCGCAGTATGCGCATACGGTGGTGCACCGATCAAGGATCAGATTGCGGAGTTGAAGCGAGGCGCGGAAATCATCGTGTGCACTCCTGGTCGCATGATCGATCTACTGGCTGCAAATGCCGGACGAGTGACTAACCTGCGGAGAGTGACATATGTTGTGCTTGACGAGGCTGACCGAATGTTCGACATGGGTTTCGAGCCGCAGGTGATGAAGATCATGTCTAATATCCGACCAGACCGGCAAACGGTGCTCTTCTCGGCCACTTTCCCCCGCAACATGGAAGCTCTTGCCCGCAAAACTCTGACCAAGCCGATCGAGATCATCGTCGGTGGTAAGAGCGTAGTAGCGCCTGAAATTACTCAGATTGTGGAAGTTCGCAGTGAAGAATCCAAGTTTGTGCGTTTGCTGGAGCTGTTGGGGAATCTCTATTCCAGCGAGGAGAACGAGGATGCGCGGACTTTGATCTTTGTCGACCGTCAGGAGGCGGCCGACACATTACTACGCGAATTGATGCGCAAGGGTTATCCATGCATGTCCATTCATGGCGGGAAGGATCAGGTCGATCGTGACTCGACGATCGAAGACTTCAAGGCCGGAGTGTTCCCTGTATTGATCGCCACCTCCGTCGCTGCGCGTGGTCTCGATGTCAAGCAGCTCAAGTTGGTGGTCAACTACGATGCACCCAACCACCTAGAAGATTATGTCCATCGTGCAGGCCGTACTGGACGGGCTGGCAATAAGGGCACTGCTGTGACTTTCTTGACTGAGGACCAGGAGCGATACGCTGTCGACATTGCCAAGGCTCTGAGACAGAGTGGCCAGCCTGTGCCGGAGCCGGTGCAGAAAATGGTGGATTCGTTCATGGAGAAAGTCAAGGCCGGTAAAGAAAAGGCGTCGATGTCTGGATTCGGAGGCAAAGGCTTGGAGCGATTGGATCAGGAGCGAGATGCGGCGCGCAACCGGGAGCGCAGGACGTTCCGTACCGGCGAGGAGGGTGATGAGGATGAGCACGAGGACACGCGGGAGACCAAGACCGAGGATTTGTTCGCAAAGGCAGCGTCGGCCGTGCAGCCCTCTGGTGCGGCGGCCGCCGGCGTGCCCAAGGGCATCGATCTGGACGGTAAAATTACCGTACACAAGACAGAGAGGCCTGCGCCGCGCGGCGCCTCGAACGACCCGCTGGACAAGGTTGGGTCTGCGGTGGCCGATATCAACGCTCGCCTGAGCCGGGCAGGAGTCATGCGGTCAGGCGCGCCGATCGACAACAAAGGGCCAGATGCGGGTGCTTTTCACGCAACGCTCGAGATCAACGACTTCCCTCGTAAGTTCCCACCCAATCCTATCAATCTCATGAACTGTGTACTAACGAATATTCTACAGAGAAAGCACGCTGGGCCGTCACGAACCGCACCAACGTGGCCAAGATCCTCGAAGCCACTGGTACATCGATCACGACCAAGGGCAGCTACTACCCACCTGGCAAGGAACCTGGCCCTGGCGACAACCCCAAGTTGTACATCCTTGTCGAGGGTGACACGGAGCTGGTCGTCACGCAAGCAATGCGCGAGCTCATGCGTCTGCTCAAGGAGGCTACCATCGCGGCGGCAGATAGCGAGGCTCGGGCGCCGGTTAGTGGGCGGTATAATGTGTTGTGAAGGAGCTTGTCCGAATGTATTAGATATACAAAAAGCATTGCGAGGTGATAGTGGTAAATAGTTCGATAATGATACCTCTTTAGAAAAAAAAAAAAAAAAAAAAAAAAATGGGGATATACCATTCCCATGTCGTTGTTCCTAGTCCTAAGACTCTATCAATTGCGTTTTCCTGTCCCCTCCCCACTCCCCAACCAACGCCCTGGGGTATTGTATCCAGATTCCAAACTATCGAACATATATATATCCGTCCCTAGAGTCCAGCTGATTTGTTTAGGTCAGATCGGCAAACTCCCAACTCTGTGGATCGTTATCACATTTGTCATGCATCATGACATTCTCGTCATGGCCGTTGCCAGTTATTTCACGAGATTGCTGCACAGTGAAACATATGTTACGGCCACGGCGAGAATCCGTCTGCGTGTCAGGGAGCCCCTCTGAGGTCCCTAATATAGTAGGCTTGGACCCGTGCTGATAGAAGCGCGAGCCAAGCTGAGGTCCGCAAATGGATAATGGAGCACTCTCTACGTCCCTCGACCGACGATGTGAGTGTCTATTAATTATGAATGGGAAAAGCGAAGAGAGTTGGGTCGAGAAAAGTTCACGGGAACTTTTCCGTGGAAGGGAGAGTGTAGAAGGCCATTGCAGGGTTTTCGAGCTTGTGTGTGGTTTTGAGGTGGCGTTTTAGTTGGTCTGCAGTCATGTTTGTTAGTGGTGTCGGTGGAATTGAATTCAAAGGAATGGTGGAGCATACCTGGTCGAGTAAAGCTCTTTGAGCAGCCGGGGTATTTGCACTTGTGCTTTCGTTCGCCATGTGCTGGGATTGATGTCAGTAAAAGAGACAAGGTAGTCGTCAGGGACTGAGGGACCCATACTCAGTTTGTGACTAGACATGTTGGAGGACTAAATCACAGAGTGTTAGCTATACTTGTCGATTCGATCCGCAGAACGTGTGCTTACATCGCCAGTTTGGAAATCACAGCCTGGAAAAGTGCATTTGAACGGCTTTTCGCCCGTGTGGGTTCGAGTGTGGGTTTCTGCCATGGTTAGCTAGATGCCCGCAGTCGAAGATCCTCAATCGAAAAACATACTCAGCTCGCTGCTGTCCGTAAATGCCTTTCCGCATACGCTGCACTTGAAAGGCTTTTCACCCCGATGGCTGCGCTCGTGCCGCTCCAGAGTTGCCTGTCTGGCAAACGGCTTGCCGCACACAGAGCAGATGAAGTTCTTGACTGGATTGAATGTCAGCCAGATCAGCTTTCGCATATCGACAGCCAAAACGTACAGTTGCTGTGGGTTAAGAAGTGCCCCTGCAGTTTAGATTTTTGGGAGAACGGGTCGTTGGGTCGCTGGCAGCCTTCCCACCGGCAGTAGTACCCTAAGCCCTTGGCGCCGTTGATAGGACTAAGATGCGCGGAGACGAGATGCTGCTGAAGTGCGCCGGCCGACGTGAAGGACGCGCCACATATTCTCGCTCCGCCGCCATTGTCATGCGACCATCGGCAAACATGAGACTCTTCGTCATCCAAGAATCCCGGTGTCGGGCTGGTCAGCACGGACGAACCGTCCAGAGGCGGAGGTGTCTCCACGGGGCTAGACATCAGGTGCGATGAGCTCATCTTCCGGTGTGAGTGAGGATGGTGAGCATAGGGACTGCCGGGGTGGTGATGGTGTGACGAGTGGCGCATGTGATGGACTGCGTGCTGCATCTGCGCCCTGGAAAACTGCTGCAGGCCGGTGTCTCCCGAGTTCCTGACATAGCAGCCCAGGTGTTGGAAACCAGCCTCAGCGCACGACGGCGAGCTGTCCGCCTGGAAACAAAGGGGTTTTGTTACGTCGGTAGAGGTGCTATTGCTGTTGCTGTGGTTGTCTGTCGCACCCAGCATGCCATAGATATTCAGATTGGAGAAATCTGCTTGGTTTCCAAAGGTCGCCGTCCACAGAGACGCGTCGTCTTTGGTCTGCTGTGACGGCTGCGTTGTCAGCTGATGATTCCCAGGTGCGTTGAACGCGAGTTGGGACTCTGATGATGGTGGTTGCGTTACGGAGGGAGTCGTCCCTGTGGACTGACTCACATCCTGAGTGTGTTCCGGGCCTACGGACGACATGAATGTGGTCGGATCCCACGGTAACGGCGCATCAGGGGCCAGAAAGTTCGCCATATTCTGGTCTGGGTTCTGATTATCGGCCGTGCAGTTCTTGTCAAAACATGCAGACTCGCTCGTCACGCAGCGAACGTCTGAGCATATTGTGGTGTTGTCGCAGTCAACGAACCCGTCGCATATCGACGGACAGTCGAACGAGCAGTCATCCTTGTTGCAGCAGGCTTCGTCCGCGTCGCAGGCCGAGTCGGCCTGGTGATGGGAGTCGGTGCAGTGCCATTGGGACAGGACGCCGGCCGGCAACATGGATGCCTTGCTCGCGGGGTCGGACTCCCAGTGACAGTCAAGACAAAACTCTCCGAAGTCTTTGCGGGACATGATCAGCGATCAGGGATGGGGCGAAAGGGTGGCCCCCTAAGGATCGACAGTTGCGCAAACACAAGTTTTGAAACCTGGCGGCTCCTGGCTTGGGGCGGATGCAAGGGTTCAAAGAAAAGGGCTGCGAACAAGCGATACGAAGCGAGGAGCCGCGCAGAAAACAGGAGTCTCACGAGGGAAGAGGAGGCAGCTGAGGGATCGCAGCGTTTCGTCGTGGAGCGCGGCGGAAGAGCGACGGCGGGCGAGGACCTTGGGGGTTAAGCAAGCAGCGTCATAATTTTCTCCGGACAGCAGCACAGGAGCCAATCGCAGTGCAGGGAATCCTGCCAGCAACAGCTTGATTCGCCCAGTCTGGGACTGGATTATGCCCTGGACCAATTTAATCCACGAGGGTTGGTCGTGTTCCTGGAAGAAGAAAGGAGTCAACCTGCCATGGAGAGTTCCAGGGCTCGCCGTCGATGCGGATCCGGCCGACATTTCCGGAGTCCATCCAGCGGCCGGCACTTGCGCTGAAGCTCCAGATCGGATGCTGGAGCAAGCCCTGATGCAAATGCCGACTCTGAGATCGCTCTTGTTCTTTGGAATTCGCGCCCCATGCCGCCAGGTTCCTGGTACATCAGCATGGCATCGCAATATGCATGGCTCGCCCAGCTGGTAGGGTCTGGGCTTGGCGCGGATGTTACGTAAGCGCCCCGGCCCAACACCCTGCAGGGCGGCGTTGAATTTCAATTGGGGGCCTCCGGAATCCTTCGTCCTTTTCGGGGTTTCTGGTAGCCATCCGGTCACTGCTAGATGGAAGGGGTGATGAACGAGGAGGTGGGCTTTTCCATGTAGCTCGCTTTGAATTTTGCCAGTGGATCTCTGATTCCTACGGGGTACATCTACGCTCATATACGGAGACTCAGACAAGCCCCGCGTCACCAGCCTCCCGCTCCACATAGTCCTCTCGATCTGGACAAAGCACCAGGGAAGGGAGCCTCGAAATGGGAAACGTCTGTTCTAGATCTGCCAACAAGAGCGATCCGTTCTCCCAGCCCGGGAGGGTTCTGGGATCTGCATCCACCTCGGGGCAGACCCCGGCAAAAGCATCCACTCCTCCACGGGTTGCAAGAGGTCCAGGCAGGACGCTCGGAGGAGGAACCTCGTCCGGCGATGCAGGAGATGCAAGAGCCAAAGCAGCGGAGGCAGCTCAAGTAAGTCGGGCTCATCCTCCGCCTCACTTAGCTTCCGCGTCACCATCGATGACTGACTTGGGTGTCAGAAACGAGCTGAGGCGATGAGCGCAGCAAATAAAGGAAAGTATAGCAAGCAGCTGGAGGAGCAAAAGAAAAAGACGCAGCAAAAGACATTGGAAGAGGCCAGCAAGGATGCATTGGCGGCCCGACAAGCGGACCAAAACCTTAAAGCCAGGCAATGGGACTGAAAATGATTGCCAGCATGAGGCTTGTGTCAGCTCCATCCACAGGATCCTTGCCAACGTGACCTCATTTCAAGACATTTGTAAATAGTCGCTTGTTGTGTGGTAAGCATTGGTAGCATTGTAGGGCTTAGAAATCAACCCAGGAACTTAAACTATCAGTTAAGCACCACCTCCACATTGGGGTTTGCGACAAAGCATAAAGTCCAGGACACAGAGAGCTGGACAGAATGATCAGACGCAATCGACTGTGCTTGACTCGGCTCAATATCATGGTGATGGTTGGCGGACATGGGATCGACAATGCACCTTTTGGAAGGTAAATTCGGAATCGTCACAGGAGCATCCCGAGGTACGTCGGTGCTACAGACTGCATCAAGTCGATCGCCTTGAGACAAGAAACTGAGATGTCGAACAGGAATTGGGGAGGCCATCTCCCACAGTCTCGCCAGCGAAGGTTGCTCGCTGCTTCTCACCTACACCTCGAACTCATCGCGGACGCACATCGAGGGACTCGCCGCCACATTGTCGAAAGTGCACTTGTGCGATGCTCAGTCGTCCAAACCGACCTTGCTGATGCTGAAAATGCCGCCGAAACCATCATCCGGGCTGCCCAAGAGCACTCCGCATCTGCCGGGCATGCGCGACTCCAGATCGATATTCTGATTAACAACGCTGGCATCTCCAAGGACCGCTTTCTCGCCGATCCCAACAGGGGCTCGATTGATGCAGAATATTTCTATGAGAGCTACAATATCAATGTACTCGGTCCGTTGCTGCTAGCCCAAGCCGCCGTTCCGTACCTTCCGACGGATCGCTCCGGTCGGATTATCAATATCTCCAGCGTTTCCTCGAGTCTCGGTCTCGCCGGACAGTCCGTCTACGGTGGTACAAAGGCGGCTCTTGAGGCCATGACGCGCAGCTGGTCCCGAGGGCTGGCTGACCGAGCAACGGTCAACGCGGTGAAACCGGGGCCGGTGATTACTGAGGTGTATTTCCCAGGCGGGAGAGCAGGTCTGGAGCCAGATGCAGGCCTTCCAGGACAACACGCCGCTGGCCAAGATTCGCGCTGTCGAACCGGCAGATAATATCTAAGATGGAACAAAAATTTTGGTTTCTATCTAATATGGAACACAAAATATCTAACATGGGAATTAGCTGGGTATAACGGAATAAGGTCGCGACGACGTTACGACAGGCGGCTGTTGAGACGCGGTAGGCGTAACCGAACTGCCGTTGTCATAGGCGCGGTCAGCCTCGTAACCGATAGATATCCTCTGCGCCCGCACCCTTTTCATGTCGGTGATGCTGGCCGACTTAATGCAGTGACGATAAAACACATTTGACTGAATATTGAAACTCAGCTCCTTATATTCCGGGATTTGTTACGATTCCCTGGTTGATTATAGGGAATATGTGGGCGTTAGAAGTATGTTGGTCTGCCCGTGTCGCCCTAGAATTATATATACCTACCTATGTACACCCCGTCGCGTGATGTCGACGAACAACCATGAAGTTCACACAAGTACAGCCGTCAAGCCCACCACAAACAAGTTGATCACCGTAACTGACCGCGAAATCTCCAATTATGGAACGCGTAGGATACTGTACCCGGGATAAAGGTCAGAAAAACCGCGATCTTCGCGGTCATTTCTCGTGGTTCTCAATGATGGAAGTCCTAAAATACAGCGCGGGTCGGAGGGTCGCGAAGCTGCGCTAACTTTCACCACCTGGCGAATCAATCTAAGGGAGGAGAGGGAAGGGTATATCTCGTATCTAGGCACCTACCGATCAGTTAAAACGTGTTGATTACCCTGCAATCCACACTCAGAAGAAGATTCGACCCCAGCGAGACCGATCCAGGTATCAATCTTGACAATGACACACTCCACGGGTCGTGTAGCCTATGAACCAGAGGCTCTGAGAGTGGAAGAGCCCGTCGACTCTTTGGACTCTCGCGCTCGACGTGACGCGTACGCTAAAGACCAGATAGTCGATTCGACTCGCGAAATACGAGGCTAATCGCGGCGCAGACTTCATGCGATGTTCGATCGATCGCAAATGGTGGAATCGCAGAGTGTTGTGGTAGCTCGTTCAAAGGAATTTCTATCCGGGAAATATGATATCGTTGGGTCGCTGCCTCTTGAGATCGTGCTTGAGATCGTCAAGTACTAGATCCGGATGACATTGTCCGAAACCAGATGGTGCGGTATTGCCCGGCTCTTGATGTCCGGAAGTCTAATATCTCCTGGTTGGACCCGTTCTAGGTCTCGAAACGATGGCGGTCGACTTTCTCGTCCGATGCAATCGTCAAACATTCTTTGCACCGAACGCTCTCGCTCCTTAAATTGGGAGAAAACGATGTACAAGAAGATATTGCCAATGCGATGGTATATTTTCGATGGCGACATGGACTGGAACACGGCAGACCCGTCAAGAAGCTCTTTCTCCCTTGGTCCAAACCGCTGCAGGTGCCGTCCGAGTATCCAATGGTTTCATATCATTCTCGACGACTGTTCTATCAAACATGGCTCTCTGACAGGGTCGAAATGTTAGACCTGGAGACTGGAGAGAGATCACTTTGCCCAGAGGAAATAGGGGCGAAGATGACCCCGCGTGATACGGTCTCGAAGTTCCGCGTATCTGACCACTATGTCGTCGTTGGCTCGGATGAGTACGAACAAGCCATGTTTTATCTTGCAGGCAGGGTCTAACAGTACGACTGGCAGATATCTCGTCGCGTGGAATATGCACTCATCGGAGATACGCGAAAGAGAACTTCCTTGTGAAGACCATCACACCACTCTCCACGATGACAAAGTGGTCATTGTCAATTTGGAATTGGAGGACACGGTCTACATTTGGGATTTGAGCTCGGATAGGTTTCAAGCGATAGATGACTTTTTACACCTGTGGCTGTGGCACGTGGACGCGGACAAGAACATCCTCGTGACGTTCGAAATCAACTGGGACACAGATGACACAAATCCGGCAGAGGTGCAACAGACCATGTGGACGTTGACGGGGGACCTGCTCGACAGAAAACATTTTCACCTATCGTCGTCGGGTCGGCGTATGGATTGGCGGCCGCTCAAAAACTCACAACGCGAGGTCTTTACCTCAAATATTTGCTTCATTCATACCTTCAACCATAAGACGGTAAGGCGAGTGTATTACAATGAGAATTACACTACGCTGGACCTCGTGTATGACGGCTCTATCGACAAGCTGAGCGTCCGATGGAACAACTACGACTATGTTAGCGATGCCTTCTCGGACTTTTACGCCTTTCTTCTGCCCGATATTTCCTACCACTGGAGAATGATATCAAGGCGGCTCGAGATCTTCAATGCCGACAAGCAGGTTCAAACAATGCTCCCGTACCAATTGCATCCCCAAGAGACCCACTTTCGCGAGCTCTTGGCTGCCGCAACTCGTCGAGACCCGACGGATTCTATTAGCGAACATTTCTTTCATTCCTTCGGTGACAGTGAGGTTTTCTGCTTGGCTAGCAACGACGGCATCCAGCTCTGGTTCTTCAACCCCAATTTCACGCCAGATATCCCGGGGGCAGTCCCCTTTCTACCGATGGAGGAGAGTGGGTGATTTGATGGGAACATAAATCCGATCAAATGTGCATATCCGAGGCTTCCAACCGAGGACTCCTAGATCGGCGACAAATATATAGTAACGAGGATTCACGCCGGGAACAATGCGAGGCGGAGAGCATTCTTCCAAACATTATCAGTAGCGCGAACACAGCAGATGCTGCTGTATGCAGTGAATTGTTATGGGCCTGCAGTATTCAAGCTGTCACCTTCTACCCGTCCTCTTCAGACACACTCACATGCTTGTCTGCCAATCTGGATTTCTAGGAAAGCGCCACATGTACATCCTGGACATTGGATCACCCCACTTTTCAGCCTCAGTCATCCATGGTCCAATGAAGCAGAACGACTTCTGGTCAAGCTTTGTGGAGCCGTCCTTTGACTAGTCGGATTCAAGTGTCAAGTGTGGGGGAAAAGCGGTCGAAGTGGGTAGGTTAGGATGCCCTAGTTCTCAAGGCTGAAGACGATCATCTTCCGCCGCTCAAGCCTTCAACAAGGAGCACTCTCCAAATACTATAGGCTTGAAAGGATAGTTTGTCCCAGTTCCAGGCAACTATAGAGTTAGCAGTTAGCTAGTAGTGATCAAAGTTCGGTAACAGAGAGACTGCGGCTGAGCATTGGAATCAGAATGCTGTTAAAGTTTGGATACTGAGAGTTTACTGTGTATTGTTGTCCGGAGAGTTCCAGCAACTGAACTTCCGAAATTCAAATCCCTCAGCTCGAGAAGTGGATAATTTTGGAAAATGTCCCATTGCATTCGAGAATCAACCCAATCCGTAGAATACAACCATGGCTGACGCTTCGAGGAGTCATGAATCCATCGATCCAACACACTACAAGGCACAGGCGATATTGCCAGATTGTCAGTCGTTTCAGTCATCTCTGTTGACGTTACCAAACTACCTGTGTTTTCAGATTGCCGCCAGATGTTTGGCTTGCCAGGTTGGCTCTACTTAATAACTGCAAATTGGCTGTTGATCCTTAGATGACTGTTCTCCAATCAAAGTGCTGTCTGTTGGCTCAGAATAGATGCAGATTCAATGAATGAATGCAGATGTCCTTAGTTCCTAAATCCAAGGAATATTGAATGCCAATACTTAGTTTTCTATAATATGATCCAATTGTTCATAGGTCGCTGTCCGTTTATTAATGCTTGTAAGCGCCAACGAGGCAAAACGAAAGGCACGCCAACCGACTGACGTCCCAGCATTGTGTGCAACAGAGCAGCGGTATTCTTGATGCTACGAGTGGGTCCAGGCCGGATTTGCCGTCTACCGCACGAACGTTCCATCAGGCTGGTCTACTGCACAACAGTCGGCCAGGCCTCGTTTCATACTATTGGCTGGAAAATCGTGTCGACGACGTCCGCTGGCTCAGCAACTGTCAGCAGTGCCAGGACTGACCAAATGGAAGGGAAGCCTTGAGCACCCCCTATGGGAGATGCCATCGAGTGACTGAAAATGACGCCCCCTTCATCTGCGACCGCGTCAAGACTGTACAAGCAAGGTCTGCTGGACTCTGTACTGGTCTGATGAGGAACCCAGAGCAGCACGGCAGGGACGCCGCTCCGTCATTTGAGTCTGGAAGTGATTCTTACAAGCACCTGATCAATTTTGTACACAAGCCTGTCTCGTCGAATTGGTGGTAGGCGGTGAGCTGGATCGCAACTGTCCAAACTACCTAGGTATTGAGCCACGGACAAGAAAGAGGTAGCTAAGAGCAACGCCATCCTTTTGACCATGCGGCATGGCTCTCTCTCCTCAGTAGTCGGGAAGAACACTAAACAGCGAAATCGAGCGACTCGGTAAACACAGTGCGTGCGGAGTCCGGTTCAAAATCGCTCTCCCTCGAGTACGGCTAAGTAGGTACACAGTAGTCGGCAAGGGACGGCTCCGGAGTTGGTTTCCTGACTCCAGCGCGAGGCGCCAGTGTACAGAGAGCTCGAGCGCCTTCAGGGAGTCTACGTCCCTGTGCTTCTAGGTTCTGTGGACCTTAAATGGCCTTTTTTTTCGATGGCCATCGGATTCATATCGTGCACAACATGTTTGCGTCGGGGGTGGAAGAAATCTGCGTTCCGTCTCAAAAGCCCGGAACCAAAGAGCAAGCCAGGGACTGAATAGTTTTGCCACCAATACAAATCGAGGAGTAATCCATAACGACGTGTGCTCGATGAGCCTGCCCGTGCAAGGAGACTCGGCGGGTGATGGTAATTGATTGTGAACACGCCAAGGTCTCCCCGCAAAAAAGGGAAAGTGTCTCCTGACCTCCCTAGTCATGCCCAGGCCTCCTCTCTCGTAAATTGGGAGAATTAGCCGATCTGGAAAATACGCTCTTCTTGATTATCGCAGGGATCAACTGGCAGAGCTGGGTTGCCTTGGCCGTCCCTTTTAATTGATCAATGGTTCTGTCTAGCAAGTATTGGATTCAGAGCATCCGGTTAGGGTTATGGATTAGGGATATATTAACCTGCCGTCTGGGCGTGCTCGTTGCATTTACGCATATTCATCTCCTGCCCTTTCCACGCTGACTATCAAGTGACCATCGTGGGATTCCGACACTCCGACATATTGGGAGTTTGGGCAGCTCTAATCCTCAATCAGTTTCCTCTCGAATCAGGCAGAAAAGTATCAACGTTCTCTGATCGCAGCATTCGTCGCGACGATGCAGTTAAGTCCCTAATTGCTCCGGCAGCCCGAAGTGCCTTGGCTATTGTCCATCGCTTCGGCCGGAGGGGCAATCCTCTGTTTGTCGGAAGAGGGCAGCTTGGGAATAATTTGAAATTAACGCGAATTCCAAATCTGGGGTAATGATGTAACTGATATCAAATGGAACTCCTCTGTGCGAGTACTGAATCGCGATTAGCACTACGGACAGACGACCAACATTGACGAACAGTTGTCAGCAGGCCTATTCAATATCAGTGCCGACTCAGCGAGACTGTCAAGACTCTCACGATGAATGGTACGGAGTACTCGTGAACTCATAGACTCATATATAGAATGCAACCGTAGGAGTTTGAGGAGCAAAAGGGACAGTCTGCCACCACTAGACAAAACCCTAATTCCCCAGGAGTGGTGGACGCGCCATTGCCAAACTAGAAATACTGCCTCGGCCATTCCGCTTCTTGCGACCGAAAGTGGCGCCAGCCCTGACGGCAAGGATTTGGAGGGCCTAGACGCCGAGAAGGAGCGGATCATCAAGGAGATATTCGGTGGGCGGCGACCGGCTTTTGCAAGTGAGGTTGCCGATGTTGTGGCTGTGCTGTGCATCAGCGATGCGGCTTGGTGTACGGGCAGCGTAGTCAATGCAGATGGAGGCTGCAAGTTCACTGTACAAACATCGAAGATAGGTACTAACTAGTATCTAAATGAACTTGGTATCAATTCACTAACAGCTTACGTACGGAGTCTCCTCCTCTTTGCTATGTCTTAATGTTGACATGTACTCCGCCAGGCACAGCACGTAGTGCCATAGTAATTCAGAGGCACCGCCCAGTAAGTTAGTACTTCAGGGTGGCCGTGTGTACGGAATGCCCTGCTCCGTGAACTCGTACACACTGCTGTGAGACCAATGCGAAGTTTTCAGACGCCGCTAATTAAACGACTGGACTCAAAGTCGGGAATGCGAGTTCTAGGCCGGAGGACGGAATAGCCTTGAGTCTAGTACGGAACACTCCGTACTTCTAGAATACCCACAATCTCGCCCGCATGCTCTCGGGTTCCGATCGTACTGCAATGTGCAAGCTTAGGGGTCGTTGACGTTGAGAATCAAACAATCGATGTGATCATAAAATCAACTACCAGGATATCCCCGATCAATGAAAACTCTCATTTTCTCGCCTATCTTGACTTGATTATTGAGAGACATACTCCGTACTGAGCACTCAAAATGTTCAGTCGGAAAGGTTCGCAAGTACGAACGAGAACTCCATACGGGGTAACTAGCGGAGTTGAAGCGAATTGTTCACTTACCATTTCTAGTAATACCCGTACCCAATCGAGCATGGAAATCTCCCTTAAGTTACTTATCGGCTGCATGGTATGGGAGCACATCCGCATCTTCCAAAATCATATTCTCTTTCTCCTTTTACCGCTTTCTGAAGCCGACGCCGCTCGCGGCGACGGGCATTGCGCGCATCCTATCGCGCCCTTTCTGACGGGTAAAGACGTGGCCGGCCACGAGGCATGATGGAGAACTTGATTGTTCGGTATCCTGATATTATATCATGGATATACGCGTAGTTCAAGAACAGCGCAATTGGTGATAGCAAAGCAGTTGGATAAGCATGAAAGCTTGGATGGAGCCGTAAATAGATGAAGGAGAAAATTAGGAGCAACGCGTCACTGCCCCGAAGCTTCAAGGGATTTAGGGATTTGTGTTCCATCGATCTCCAGACGGTAAGTAGGGTTCCAGGTAGGGTTCAGGTAAAAGTCGGGGTTAGGGTAGGTGGTAGAGAAGGTAGATGGTAGAATTCATTCTATTCTGGGGTGGAGTATAGGGTTGGAGTTTCAAGTTCTTCATCGTCCTTTGAATTGGAAATTATGGCATCTCACAAGTCATCCATCAGTCAACCTATAACGGACCATAAAACAATTCACAGAACACAGCATTAATACTTACACGGTAAGTAGTGTTCCAGAACTCCTTTAAGGACTGATCTTGTCCAACTGCTTCGAGGCTCTGCCACGGGTGAGCCATGACCTGAGCCTGGTATTCATCTCAACTAAGGTAATAGAGTCAAAATTCTTGGAGGGACTCAATAGATGAATCGATATTGAAGTGAGCAGGGATACTAGGAGGTTGAAAAATCAAGTAAGTAGTCACCTTGTCTGCCTTGCCTCTATCTTCCATGAGCGTCGTGTAATTGTACTATAGACGCAGATGCTGCATCGTTGCAAGCTGTTTTTCTATATAGTACAACCGGTATGACTGCGATGCTACTGCCCAAGGGTGTGACTGTGGACATTATATGGTCGGAGTTGAACGTGTTCTTGGAACTGGATGAAACGTACGGGTATTGCTGGAACCAGTGGTGAACTCCGTCTCCAGGCTACATAATGTTCAAATCTGTTCTTGATACCGTGCTGTGATTCTGCAGATGGGTTTTGCCCGGACCCCTCGACGGCCCTTTCCACAAGTGCACTGCGGTATACCTTGAGACGTGTAGGGGAAATTACAGGCTTCACCGCACATGTGTCCCCATACAGCTTCCGCTATGGGGCCGCAAAAGCTCTCAATGATTCCCGTAAGCGGTTTCCTCATATCCTTGCCGGCAACCCTCTTCGCGCTGACCGGAATGTCACTTTGATCAGCCCTCGTCTCGGAACAGTTGCAGAATACGATTCTCCAGCATCAAAGCAGTAAGGTTATGGAACGACATTTCTGTGTTGATGTGCACGTGGACCTGCAGGGCATCTGGCGAGGGAACCGATCTCTAATACTGCGGTGATGCGCGATGCGTGCTCACTGCGTAAGACCATTGATCCGCGGCGGCCATTTAGGCTGACCGTGGAAAATTTGCGTCACCTTGCTAGGCAGCCAACACTGCAGAGACTAGCAAAGCGCAAGAAGAATCTAAGGAAAAGAGACACGGGACCTGCGGCATGGCCCTAAGGATTAATACGAGCGAAGTAGGGAAAAAAAAAAAAAGACCAGGAGGCCATTGCCAAGTACCGGAACGAGTGGCAACGGGAGCGCAGGAAACTACTACGGGAAAAACGTGAAACGTTCTTTCGAGACGAGCCCGTCCAAGATGTTGAGCATCAGCTCCAAGCGGGAAGTACGCAGAGGTGGTTGGAACGGTCCCGAATTCGCCACCTCTGAGACCCCAACATCTTGCACTTGTCGAGGCGGTGTTGCAACCTCCCGGCGAGACCGCCGTAGCCGACGTTAATCGTCTCATCGCGGCCGTTAATGTGGTGAGAGGGTATTGCGGTGTCATGGAGGGAACAGTGGCACCGCAGAAGCAACGTGGCGCCGGAGAAAAAGGGGAGATTGTGGACACGGCTAGGCTTATCAGCAAGGCTAAAGCAAAAGTGTAGGCGAAATCGAACAAGGAGCGTCTGAGAATTTGCTTTCTGTGCCTCTAGCCGAGTCCACGAGTTTAGCTCTCCGGGAGTTCTCACCAAGCACTTCGAGAGCGTCCATCTCCGACGCCACGCCAGGGGAATTATACGATATGCCCTGTGCCAAGAGAATTTCGGCTGCAGAATGGCGCTTTTAAATCACGCCGGGTCCAGGCACGGGACAGTCTTGAGGAAAAAGATCGCAATGTGCTCCCGGAGGCTAGGGTGCCGGTGTCTGGCAGAAACTGTATGTCCAAGAAATAGTTTAGATGAGAGGATAAATCGTTAATCTGATGATGATACTCCGTAGAGGGGGACGGATGTCACCTAGACGGAGCCTGCAAATTCTTGTGTTGCCAGAATTCCGACGAGGATGAGAATACTTTCTCCCTCATCCCAGAAGGTAACTCTAACGGTTGCAAACTCCAAAATATGCCTTCCAATTACAACCATTCCTGATATGGTCGTTTGCGCGGAGATGTCAGTCCTCTACGTTACCTCCTGGCTCCTGCAAGCTGACGTCACACGAGTCATGTGACTTTACACGCTAACCTAAGTCATTTTAGG
>NW_027192365.1:832317-910553 GCF_041956635.1 Thermomyces lanuginosus | reverse complement strand
AAGAGCGTTCTGGCTTGGCGCCGATCGCTAAACAGAATCGGAAAGCGGTGAAGTAAATTGCCAAAGACAATCCAGTCGATTCCCGCGATGAGGAACTCGGGCGGTTCCACCTTTAGCTCCAGAAGACCACCATTGGGTCCCGTGTTAGTCTACAGCCGACCCAGCTCCCGTGAGACCTCAGATTGCTCCTTTAAGTGAGGACAGATTCGCCATGGCCGAGCCTTCCCAACAAGAAGTGGATGCCCTCCGAAAACGGGCGGAAGAAGCAGAGCAACGGCTGAAAGAAGAGAAGGAACGGCGGAAAGAAACAGAGGAACGGCTGAAAGAAGAGAAGGAACGGCTGAAAGAAGAGAAGGAACGGCGGAAAGAAACAGAGGAACGGCTGAAAGAAGAGAAGGAACGGCGGAAAGAAGAGAAGGAACGGCGGAAAGAAGAGAAGAAACGCCGGAAAAAGGCAGAAGAAGAAGCTCAAGAAGCTCAGCCCACCACTTTCGACGAGCTGCTGAAATATACGCATCTACTCCTGTTTGATCCGCTGAAAGTCGGAGACCCGGCGGATTCCACACGAGGAACCATCGCAGCACGGCGTGCGAAACTCTGCCCAGAACAAATCCATGAATGGTCAGACTTTCCGGATGAGCTGAGAAAGATCTTCGATGATGTGTACAGGTTCCTGAAGCCGGCGGGGAAACCCCCTCCTCGGCTGTTCAGTTCGATGAACTATTTAAGAGAGCTTTCGCTCATGAAGGCCAGACGGCCAATTTGTAGCGAAAATGACCTCGATAACTTTATGCGCTCGGCTGTGGATGAATTTGTGGAGAAGATCGTCCAGGCACTTTGTAATGATCCAGACGCCAAGCGGCGATTCCAATTGTCCGACAGCATCCGCTTTCGGACACACTACCCCAGAGCGCTGGAGGAGGAAGCCGAAGAGGACGAACGGTCGGGTACGTGGCGGCCCCGGCCCGATCGGTATTGCATCCATCGAGTGGATGAAGTTACCGAGTATCTAGTGACAGCATGCGAGTTAAAGCCGCCACACAAGCTCGACGCTGAGAGTCTCCGGACTGGCCTCCGGGATATGGATTTCGTGAGAGAGGTCGTCCAGCAGGACACGAGGCCTTCTGAAGAAAATGAAAACACGAAAAGCAGTGCGGAGCGATTGGTTGGGGCGACTCTGACCCAGGTGTATGACGTAATGATACGGGAAGGTTTGGAGTATTCATACATCTCGACTGGCCTTGCATTTGTGTTTCTTCGCGTGCCGAAGGATGAATTCTGGAAGCTATACTACTATCTTTGCGAGCCCAAAGTGGATGCATACAGGGGAGACACCGAGATCAAGATTGAGAACACGGCGGTCGCGCGAGTTCTCTGCTTTTGCTTGATGTCCTCCCAGAGCTCCCCACCTCGGAATCAGGTGTGGCGGAATCAAGCAGAGGCGCGTCTTCGGACTTGGGATGAGCACTATAATGCGCATTTGGCGCAAGCTTGCGACACTCCGCAAACACCTCCGGGTGCAGACCATACGACGTCTGGCTCGGAATACGTCCCATCACCTCGGTCGGAGCGCGTTGCAGAGGGTCGACGTATCGTGACGCGGTCGATGGCGAACCGCTGCAGACCCTCCGAAAGCTCCCCTTCTCGACCACCCCACGCTGACAGTTCTGACTCCGACAATGCCCCGGTCGCGCAGGGCCGGAAGCGCAGCTTCAGCCAAGTAACGTCGTCTCTGACAAGCGAGCGCGCATCGTCGACTCGCTCCAAGCGGGCGACCTCACGAGGTCGGGGCGGTTCGAGCCAGCAGCACAGCAATCGCTTCTGCACGCAGCGATGCCTTCTCGGGCTACAACATGGCGGGCCCCTGGATGATGCATGCCCAAATGTTAGCCTCCATCGACAGGGATCCGGCGGCGACCAGCATCAGATCAATGCTTCGGAGCTGGTGCAAGCTATAAAGAGACAGCTCGACCAGGATCCGGAGCACTACTGCACGCCCATGGGCGGCTGCGGATCCTACGGAGCACCATTCAAGATCACATGTGCCAGGTACGGATACACGATCTTTGGAAAGGGGACCACTTCGTATCGCTGGAAGGACGTCTCTCAAGAGGTAGACGTCTACAGGATTCTCCAGAAAGTGCAGGGATCGGCGGTCCCTGTGTTCCTTGGGGCTATTGACATGGCTCAAACTTACCATCTTCATGGCGTTGGGGGCATCCAATATATGCTGTTAATGGGCTGGGCGGGTGAGAAAATCCGCTCGGTCGGCGCCAATCCGGATCTAAGTCGGGAGATTATGCGGTCGAAGGAGCAAATTAAACTGTGCGGGGTGGTGCATCTGGATCTGAGGTTAGAGAATATGCTTTGGAACCAAGAGTTGGGCCGAGTCCTTATCATCGATTTTCACCTCTGCAAGATCATTCCCAGACCTAGGAAAACCCTGGGTCGAAAGAGAAAGGCATCACCATTGGATAGAGAATACCCAAGCCGCCGAGCGTTGGAGGAGCAGAAGGTACAAAGCATGACGATGGCGGAAACCGAGGGCAACCGGGAGCAGAGGCAGCAATGTTGTCCGCATGATGCGGAATAACGGAGGGCTTACTTGATCTCAACGTTCATTTCATGTTCCCAGCGCTGGAAAGTCTGCATGGAGAGGTTAGGGGCACCTTTTTGACTCCGACTCTTCTCTATCTGCACACAAGTCGGCTCGATCCACAACAGAAGCAAAGTCTTCACACCGCGCTTTGATATTCTCTTGACGTATTCTTACAGCCTGTTAACGAAACCTAATTCATTGATTGCATGACTATCCGGATCCGGATGCTGCTGCCGGATCTGTTCTCCAGCTGATGCCACTTGTTTTGAGGCACTGAGACAATAGTGAACTACATCTATTCTCAACACCAGGCAAATCCATTATCATTCGGGTGCAAATACCAGTCAATTGTGTCCCTCGTAGTCCTAACGACAAGGACAAGCCTAAGGACCGCCCAAAACTCCCAAAGTCTACTCCTAACGGCCGCAATCCTAACCAAATGTTCCTGAACCTACCCCAAAGGCCTAACCCTGACCCCTAGGGACCCTAAGCGTAACCCTAACGGCCCTAAACGCGCCCATCTATGGCATGGAATCAGATGTCATAGCGATTCAAGCGACCATCAAGCGACCATCCCGCATTTTGGGTTGGTACATTGAACCAGCGGTGGGATATCGTGGTCAATTCAATTGCCACGCGGCAAATACTTAGCAGAATATTGAGTAATCATCTCAAAACGATGATAAACATACATTGGGAGTCGAGAAAGTGTATGAGGTAGGCACTAATTCATCCTGTTGCTGAATCAATCCTTCGGAAGAACGTACGTTTTGCGTTTGAAATATTCTCTTCTACGATTGGTTTTGTTTAACCATTACACTTCCAAATCCGGGTCCGGGTGATCATGCAATCAATGCATTCTGTAGGCCTCGATAGAAGAGAGCAACAACGATCCTTACTAGACTTCGTCTGGTTTTCGGTGTCGAAGAATTATACTTTATTTGGCGATCAGGTTCAAGCCAATGGAGTCGTTATAATTGCACACTACCCCTTTTCTAGTTGCACACTCCACTAAACCTAATTAGGAAATACCCTTCGATACCCTTCGATAAATGCACACTACGCTATACCGTGATTGGTAAGTGATGTCGATAGATGCACACTTCCGCGCTAAATCCAACAAGGAAGTCTGCACTGTATTCGTACTCCCTTGGTTTTGTTCACCCAGACGAGTGAAGTGACGCACCAACATCCAACCACCGTTCAACACATTCGCGCCCGTTGACAAGCACAATTGGCAAGAGCGTTCCATTAGCCGAGACAAGAACAGTCACTATGGAAGGCGAATTTTTCTCTGAGGATTCTGATTCGTTCTATACTGCCGATGATGCCTCAGTTGGCAAGTCTTCCGTATGCAGCTCTGTGGGAGAATCATCTGCGTGGGATGTTCAGGATTCCCTAGAGCAGGTAAGTTCAATACCGCCAAGGTATCAGCCAGCTGTGGAAGCCTCTGAACGGGACGATTACGATGCTCAATGGGTAAGTGGGTAAGCACTACATCCAACAGGTAGTTATGAGCATGTAATGATTGATTTTATCCATCTCGAACTCTGGTGTGCAATAAAGGTCACGCATATCTTTCTGGATCATTCTGACATGAATTGAGTGTCCCTTGAACAGTGTAAATCACAGCACTTTCCGCGTGCTGGCTTCTCTGCTTTTCATGCGGACATAGCTCCTTCGTATACATATATATTTCTTCGTTTATTGTAGTTACTCCGTACGAGCACATATATTGCTGTATATATTTTCATGAACATACGCACGTCATAACCTCAACTCCTCCAACACCCAACCTTTGATCTTCGTTTCTTGCTAACGTTTTTCGTGTCACCAGCATCGACGGTTAAACAATTCAACTCTGAACTTCGTACTTCACGGTAGGGTGTGCATCCCTTCAAATTATCTTAAGTTACCTGATTAGGTATAGCGGAGTGTGCATTTATCAATAAAATATTACCAATTTTGATAAGTAACTTAACTATAACGACTCCAAGCCAATAGGTTAGTGGACAATATGGTAAGACGTGCAAAGCTTAAACAGGCATGGGCTTATCCTTGTCAGGAACTCTGCCCAATCATTGGTCCTGTTTTAGACTAACTTGCGGGAGAGGCTCAAGCTTGACCTCTTGGGGAGGTCTTTTTTGGGACTGGAATGACAAATTCTCAATGGCATAGACTCCCCAAACGATCAGGAACATGTCCAACCATTTCGTTCTTCGGGATAAGCTATGCTATTCACAGCATGAATACGAACGGAATATCTCGCTAAGCTCCCTTTTCCACCGGTTTAGGGCAATACAACGGGTAAACCTACAGTATGTTGGAGCTTCGGTTGCATCGTGTGGTCCTTCAAAGAGGTCAGCAGATAGAATGCGAAGCTGCTGCTATTCGGAGGCCGTGGATGCTCTGTAAAAAGTTATTATATAAACCTCCTATATACTCCCGTTGAAGCTCGATCAGAATCATCTTCCAGCACACATCAAGCATCTACATCGAACCAAGGCAGCCAGCCCAAGCTCACCACATTCAATTGGCATATCTTCCTTTGCAACAACTTCGAAGGAACCACGATCACCAACATGAAGTTCCTCAGCTCTGCTCTTTCTGCGCTCTCTCTGACGGCTTTCGCTGCGGCGGGCCCGGCACCTCAGGGTTCCACTGCCGGCACCACTGTTGATGTCACCTACGATACTCTCTACGGCTACCCGGACCTCAGCACTCTGGCCCTGACTTGCGGCACCGGCGAGAATGGCCTCTACCCGAAGGGCTACGTTGTCCTCGGTGATCTGCCGAACTTCCCGTTCGTTGGCGCATCGCCCACCGTTGAGGGGTGGAACAGCCCCAATTGCGTTGCCTGCTACCGTCTCACCTACAAGGACAAGTCGATCAACATCATTGCTGTCGATGACGCTCAGGACGGCTTCGTTCTCTCTCAGGCTGCTCTGGATGAATTGACCAACGGCCAGGCCGTTGAACTTGGCAATATCACGGCAACCTACGAGCGTGCGGCTCAAGCGGACTGCGGATTCACGTCGTGAGCGTTTGCGATTTTCCGAAAGGTATTTTATATCAGGTTTGGGGTGGGGGTTGATGTATTGTCACGCGGATTGGGTCATCTGCACTCCTGTCTTAGGGTTTGCATCCATACTGTGTTGGTTGAGCACCACGTCTTGAACCTAATCGGCCAAAATAATAAGCCTAGCATAATGGAAAAAGGCCCTTGTTTACGGATAGCTGGTCAGATCGTGCCGGGGAAGAAACGATGCTGGTTCTTTTCTCTCCAACTCCCATCATGAGCCACAATCAGTTCAATCTCTACCGGAGTGTCTCCACCGAGGGCTATCGTCCCTGAAGTACGCCGAAGGGCAGTTCCTTGACCCTTCTTCTCGGGAAGTAGTGTCTGGATCCGATTGAGGGTTGACCGCGCAACATCCGTGTCGACGTGGACACTCCGTAGGCGTCCCGTTCCGGTCCCATCGTCATACAAGGCAATGCCCTTCTCTCCCGTGAGGATCCTCGCATCATGACAGCAGTCACCGCCAAGATAGATCCATTTCGCTGAGCCGACCCGTGCGAGGAAATTCATATGCCCAAACAAATGTCCGGGGCTGTCGATCAGATAGATGCTCCCGTCGTCAAACAGATCAATGACTGCCGGAAAGATGGTCTCCCCGGCCGCCGTCTGCAGTTCCCGCCAGACACGACCCTGGAAAGAAGCCGCATTCTGCCCGACATACTCGTCCGCGGGCCCAAAAACGACCTCAGGGATAGGCGATTCGCGAAACTCCCAAACCCGGTCTCTTGGAAGAAGCTGAGGGTCGAAAATTTCCTTTGGGTAGTGCGGCGGCGCCCCATTCTCCAGCAGATGCAGGGTCCCGTGACCAACAACGAAGGTTGCCCGCTCAAAGTCCGCCGGCGTACCGACGTGGTCCCAGTGGACATGGCTCATGATCACGTAGTCAATGTCCTTTGCCGGGTCAAGTCCCCCGGCGCGCAGGCTGTCGGCAACATCCGGCGACGTGATAACGGGTTGTCTGTTGGCGATGTGTGTTTGCATAGCGGGCATATACTTGTTGAGGTCACGTTTGATGCCGAGATCGAAGATAATCTTTGTGTTGCTGCCACCGCCATGGGGAGGTGTTGATGGATGTTGGATGAGAAAGGAAAGAGAGGGCACCGTTCGCTTGACATTGGGGTCTGCGTCGGTAACGAACAGGCGCTCTGGAAGGGTGAGATGGCCACCTTCGAGCGCTGAGATGGTCACGTAGACCTGTTTGTCCGCTGACGCCGGTGGAGGGAAGACGATGGCTGACATTGTGCGAATACGACTTCGGTCTAGAAAAACAACGAATCCTTTCTGCCCTGATGACAAAGATTTCCGTAGAATTCTTTGCTGGCACTATTTACACTTTGGCATTCGTAATCGCACACTGTTCCGGTCTATGTTTATTGTGCGGTACATGTCCAAATGTTGCGATGTGGTTGAGATGGAGAATCACGAGAGCTTCTCCAACAGTTGGAGTAGGCCCCGCGCATGGTCGGTCTTTGTGCCGGAGTATGAACTACGGACATTGAGGGTTGGAGTTGATGAGATAATTGCTCGGGATGAAATATCCTGCTCCAACTAGCTCGTGCTATTTGTATCAAACTTCGTGTCTCAACTATACCTTGCATCCCGCATCAGCGAAGTGAACAACATGGCGACCGATAAAACGATTGCTTTCATCGGTTCGTCCTTATTGATGCGATAAGCTGCACTGGACTGACATTGTCTAGGCCTCGGGGTCATGGGATATCCCATGGCCGCCAATCTACGCAAGAAGATCGGCAGCGACTACACCATTCTCATCTGCGACGTCGTTGAAGATGCGCTACAAAAATTTCAGACTGAGAATGCCGGTGCCGGGCCGGTGAGAGTGGTAAAGAACGGATTTGAAGCTGTTCAAACCGCGGTACGTGAAAAGTATGGAGGAATGAAGCAATACACATTGACCTCTTCTCCAGGATCTTGTCATCAGCATGCTCCCAGGCACCCCCGCCGTCAAGAGCGTCTACCTCGACCCAGCCACGGGAATCCTCGCCGGCGTCAAAGCCGCTGCGGCCAATCAGTCATCAGGAAACAAGATCATCATGGAATGCGGAACGATCGAAACGGCTACGATTCTCGAGGTCGCGCACGCCACCTGCGAAACTGCCTCGTCACTTCCCTCTGGCTGGAAACTAGCGTTTGTCGATGCGCCGGTATCGGGTGGTCCAATGGGCGCCCAGGCCGCCACTTTGACGTTCATGGTTGGCGTCAACAACGCTGACAACGCAGACGGCGCGGTCTTCAACCGAGTGAAATCCGTACTGTCGCACATGGGCCAGCCGGAAAACATATTCCTGTGTGGGGAAGTCGGAGCCGGCACCGCTTTCAAGATCATCAACAACTACTTGTCTGCTATCACGAGTCTAGCCGCGTCAGAGGCGCTAAATATTGGTACTAAAATGGGCCTGGATCCAAAGCTGCTGACCGACGTGATCAATACAAGCGGCGGCCAATGCTGGGTGACGTCCAAGAGCAACCCAGTGCCGGGCGTGCACCCTAACGCACCGGCGAGCCGCAACTACGAGGGCGGATTTCGCATTGAACTGTGCAGGAAGGTGCTGTCAATGGGCTCGCAACTGGCCGAGATGGTGGGCGCTAGGACGATCCTCGATAAGCCGACGCTGGCTGCATTTGATGAAGCGGCCAGTGATCCACGCTACGCTGGCAAGGATGCTCGGGTGGTGTACAAATGGTTGAATGAGTACGAGAACAAGAAGTAGCTATCATGTCCCAATACTACAATACTCTTTGATGTATAAGCAATGAGACCATCATGATCGCTGTCAGCCACAAGATTCAACGCATAGGCAGGTCTAGAAAGTTGTCTATTCGGGAAATCAATATGATAAATCCATGGATCCCCACAACCCCGCAAGTCTCTAGCCGCTCTCCAACTGTGGGGCGGGCATTGGAGAACTTCTGCACGGAACGATCTGGTCGGAGCTCGGCACCATGAGCGAACGATGTAATACCGATAAACCAGAGATGCGATCAAGTACAAGGGTCACCAAGTCGCTTCGATGTAAAAGACTCCGGACTATTTCATTGTCCTTGAAGGACATTTATCGAGCTGCTCTCATCTGCCATCTCTCCCCTCTAACCCTAATTCACTCGGTCGGTGCAACAAGTCAAAATGGCTACATCTACAGAGCTGCCTTCAACAATGAAGGCCCAGCACCTCGACGCCTACAACACACCTTACGTCCTCCGCGACGGACTGCCCGTTCCCAAACCCACACATCCATGGGACGTGTTGATCCGCGTCGACGCGGCATCATACTGCCACACCGACTACGTCCTCGCCGCGGGCGAGATGCCGGGTAATCCAGAGAAGTTCCCGCTCGTCGGCAGCCATGAGTACGCCGGCACGGTGGTGGCACTGCCACCATCACCCGCGCAGACGGCGATCAAACTCGGCATGCGGGTCGGTGTGGGCAGCCGCGCCTACCACCCCTGCGGTACCTGTGCCGAGTGCCTCAAGAACAGTTCGCCGGACAGCGATCCCCGCGGCTACTCGGTCTTCTGTCCCGCAATCAAGAGCAACGGCATTGGAATTGACGGCGGATGGCAGGAATACGCGCTGGTGGACGCGCGGCAAGTGGCGCCGATCCCGGACTCCTTGTCCGTCGTCGAGGCCGCACCCCTCATGTGTGCCGGTGTCACCATCTACAATGCTATCAAGAAGGCCGGACTTCGCCGGGGACAACGACTGGGCATCATTGGCGCTGGTGGCGGCCTTGGCCATTTGGGGCTGCAGTACGCGACGAAGATGGGTCTGCGGGTCTACGGCGTAGACAATACAGACCGCGCTCTGGAGCTTGCACGTGGTCTGCCCAACATTGAGGGTGTGCGTATCATCGACGCCCGCAGGGAGCCCGCCGCGGATATCGTCGCGCAGGTTGGTGCTGAGGACGGAGCTGTCCACCGCGGCGAGAAAGGCCTCGATGCTGTCATCATTCTCCCCGAGAGCCAGGCGGCGTTCCAGTACGGTGTTGACCTGCTCAAGAACCATGGCAAATGCGTCGTTGTGTCATTTCCTCAGCGCGGATTTCATGTCTCCGCTCATGATCTCGTCTTCCGTGATATCGCTGTCGTCGGCAGTCTCGTCGGGAGTAACAAGGTGTTGAGGGAAATGGTTGACTTCACTGCCAAGCATGGCATCAAAGCCGTCATCAAGACGTATCCTCTTGAACAGCTGAATCAGTTGGTTGAGGATTATAAGTCGGGGCAAGGCGGAAAATTCGTGATTGATTTTCATTACAAGGCATAACTAGTTGAACATGATACCAGCTGTGCAAAATAAAACGCCGTTATTCCCATCAATTCGCATTGCGGCTGCTTTCCAGCATATCAGCGTAAATGCTCAACGCACTTCCAATAACTTCGACAATTGCCCACGTCTGCGCCCCTTTGAATATCTGAGCCCACACCCGTAGCACCCCAGCACTCATCTGCTTCAGGACATCTGCTGACAGCAGACTCTGCTCATCATCGCATCGAATCTTATATTCTGTCTCATCGAGCATGATCTTGATAAGCATACATATTCGACGCTCGTCCTCCGTGATCTCAGGTTGTGGATTCGGAAGCGCCAGCGCCTCGAGCCACTTGCACATCAAAAACGCGCACTCCAGAGAACAAAGGGAATGCTGTATCGACCACGTAAACGTCTGCGTCCGCGCGACGAGACGGATCCCAATCTTGACCGGAATGCTCAGTGCGTGAGCTGAATGCAACACCGCACGTACAAGTTTCCTTGTTCGCCGGATTCCAGTCACCGGGCTGTCCCAGAAAGACTGTGCTATCTGTATCGGATCCCGCGTGGCAAGCGAATGGCCCGGTCCCGTGTCGATGTTGTTTAGTCGGATGTAAGCCAGTCGCAGCAATGCAGTCGAGTTGAAAGCGATCGGGCCGTTGGGATCCAGCGGATCAAGCGACGACTCGGGATTCCGTTTCCATCCTAATTGCCAATTACGCAACGCCTGCTCCAGAGCAAACATTTCATCCGGATCATCCCGAGTTGTGCCCAAAGCTGCCCCACGGCATCGAGTCACCTGTCTCACAAAGAATATCTGCTGTATCAAAGCATGAATCAACACGTAGTTGCCCAGAGAAGACGTCTGAGACTCGCTCTCTGCGTCTGGTCGGCCCGATCGATCAAACAGCCGCTTGAATGCTGTTTGAAAATATGGCTCAGCGACAGAACTTCGTTTCCGGGTTTCCCGCCACCGAGCTGCAGTTGGCGCCTTGAACTCCGCTGCGCTGCATGGTAGCGGCATTTCCAGTTCTGAGCTCAATATGAGAGATGGTATGTTGTAGACGATGCAGTGAAGGTTGAAGAAGCAGAACACGATGAACTTGGTCCTCTTGACGGTTTCGTATCGGATCCAATCCTCCCATGACACGTCATCGGTGGACAAGGGCGCCATTTTCAGGCCGTCCTCGCGAACAAGAGTTGCGAGAATACTCTGGATTGCCAGCGCTTCTCGAAGAATTTCTTTATGTTTTGCCCAAGTGGCCATTGCCATGAGAAGAAAAAGTGCCTGAGCTGTCTGCATAAGATCCTCCCGAGGTTCCACCTCTGCAGGTAACCCCAATGGGCCTGATACTGCTGGGCTGGACGTCTGGCTGGGTATGGATCTCGGCTGCGCTGCGGCACGGGCGTCTCGCCGTCTGATCCGGCGCATTGCAATTTCCTGGCTGATGTGGAAGAGCTCCACACCTTTTTCTCCTTCAAAACAATATTGAGTGCCCACGGCAGCCATCGCCAGCAAAAGTTCAATGGCTGTGTTTTGGACTGTCATTGTCTGAACGTGCAGACAGGGCATATGCTCATGAAAGCCGTTGATGTAACCAGCTAGATATCGTGACAGCGCTAGCCTCGAAGGTAACTGAAAGTCTGGCGGGATCACAGACGCAAACTCTTTCAGTTTGGTAGCTATCAACTGCCGATCTTCGATTGAAACGTCTGACAGAGGTTTTCTTGGTACTGATGTGGACTCATTTTTTTCTCCTTGGTTCCCCGACTCCTCTGGTTGAAGAGACGGAAGCCGTGAGCCGAATCGGGAGAAAGAGCCTGACTCTTCGATGCCGGATTGCTCTTGAATATGGTTGTGTTGCTGTTCCTGCTCATGAGCTGTATCCTGTCCCTGAGGTGCTGACTCTGGCGAGAAGAACGGAATAGGTTGCTCGGTATTGATAAAAGCAGAAAAATGATGGGAACTTAGTGGGCCAGCGTCAAGGTATGCCGCAAGACTATCAAGCGAATTTTCAAATTCGACCCCGTGCGCCATACTCTCCCCTGCCCTGAAACGGTCTGTCTCCGTATACGGCATTGGTACATTCATGTTTGTCGGCATGGCTGGCGCAGCGGCAACCATTCCCTGCATCGCTGCTTGCTCTGCTGCAAGCGACAAGGTTTCGAGAGGAAGCTCGTGACGAGCAACCGGCTGTTGTGCAACAGCTGGTATTGCACTCACCGGGTTATGCGTTCCATATGTGGTTGAATGGCTCGGAATCGGCTGCTGTTGTGATTGTTGTGGCTCATGGTCAAGACCTGCCGCCTGGGCGGATCTCTTCAGCCGACTTCGTGAAGTGCGCCTATCATTTGCATCTGATGGTCTATCTGCAGAATGAGACAGCCGCTCATGGCGATTTAATAGATCACTATTTTCCCTTGAGTCCTTGTTCCTTGAGCGTCGTTGACACATTGAAGTGCTCACCTTCTTGTGAAGCGTTGATCACACCGGTCGCAAGCAAAAGGTTTTTCCCGCGTGTCTGCCTAGTTAGTTTAAGGTATACATTGATGTTTCAATAGCCGGCATACGAGTCCTCTCATGACGTTGCAGATGCTCCAATCGAGCAAATAACCGTTGGCAGTGCTGGCATCGAAATCGCTTTGGCTTGGCCGCTGGGGCATGGTGAGGTGTGGCCTCAGAATGCGATCTTGACAGAGGAGCCTCTGTGCCAACAGTGGGGGACAACTCCAACATGGTGCCGATATACAGTCAGGACGGTCTGGCTAAACTTGGAGTCTGGAGGCGATCTCGAGGCGTTGAAAGGGATCCGGAGAAGCCTTGGCGTGGAGAAGACAGCAGCCTGAGCCTGACATCTCGAAACGTCAGCCAATCAAGGAACAAGAGTCAGCCTCAATGCACAACAGCTTCTCCAACCGCCCAATAGCGCAGAGCTCCGCAGTGCCATTTGCAGAGGCGCCCTAGCTCTTCTGGGAATTACCTACCTGCAGGCATTTCCGTAACTACTAAGTTAATGCACACCCCTATCGATATTCAAGCCACCTCCGATTAGGGTTGTAAATGTCCTGAACTTCTAACATAATTCGCAATTCACAGTACCATACACACTCTCTGGAAAGGAACTCGAGTACATTACTAGAACATTACCCTAGCAACCTACCCCCAAATTCCCAATCTAACAAGAACTTCAACTTTCCCAGTACTTTGTTTACAGAAGGATTGGACGGTTACAGCAACTTGGAGAGGAAAGAGTGATATTGGGATCAGGTCGACGCCATGACCCAGTACTCACCTGTCTGCGGAGACGTCTAACACTAAGATTCGTTAGTCGAACTGACCAGGAGCATCCAAAACTTCCTCCGGGGGGTCAGGGAAATCTGCGATCAACTGAATGATCTCGTTAAGCTCATCTTCTAACCCATCGGGCTTGTCTGGGTCAAAAAATCCGACGCTGCTGGCTTTAGCGGACGGGGCTGGCGAATCTTCATCGCCATCTTCGTTCCATTTTTGTTCAAATGCTCCCAGGATCTCCTTAGTCTCAAGCTCGAGCGAGCAAACCTCACCGTAAAGCCACAAAGAGGTGTCATGTTTTCTGACGTCAGCTAAATAGGCCTTCCAGTTGTGGGACATGGATCCGTCCAGCGACCTAGGTGCCCTGACAATGACTCTGTAAGGCTTCCAGATTTCTTTCCCATGCTCGTCTGTTGAGCGCTCATGATGTATGAAGCGGATGACATTGCCGCGCTTGTCTGCTTGACACTCGCCTCGCTTCACCAAAACCCTTACATTGCCACCTTTGTCATTCTGCACGCGCATCCGCTCCATGGCGAGGATCTGTTCCTTCATGTTTTCGCAGACAGCTTTTTCCACTGTTTTTCTCCAATCACAGTCCATGCACCACAAATCCCAGACGACAAGATTGTCACTAGAAGATGGCATTTTCGCCTTCTGCATAAGTTTCTTCGGAGGTGGAATGCACTTGTCTTTTTCAACTGTATGTCCGCATTTGTTAAATTTGTGAGTAAGTGGTCTGCCCATCTGACTTTTGACAGGCGCAGGGCGCGGCACTCTGAAGGTCATGGTTGTAACCGCTTCGAATTGTCAAAGATTAACCTTGCAATCAAGGACGATAAATATGAGATGAGTACTAATCAAAAAAGCAGTGCATAAACATTTCGGGTCCTTATATAGATTTCGATGTTCGAGATGATTTTGCAACATTGGCGGAACATTCCGTAAAGTTGGCAATCTGTGTAGGAGATTATCATCATTGAACGGTTATGTCCGTCTCAGATCACCTGAATTGCACTGATTGCCCGTCCGGAATATTTTGTCATACTTTCGTTCCGTCGATGCTGAGCAAGGCATCTTACCTCTGGTATTTCCGTGGAAGATTTCCGGTGAGATACTGAAGTTTTCTGTGTGCAATCAGCCGATTCATGCTTGGCAGTGATCAAAAAGGTGTTCGTCAAGTTCCATTGTTAAGATATCTCTTTGCTGAAGACTCATTGTACATCAGCATTTCGGACAAAGGGTTCAAGTATCTAAAAACTCTTGGCATTGAAGACGAACAAAGGAGTATTTGCATGTCAGCTTATGTACTTTGGAGTAGTTCCACAATCCATCTGGGAAATCACGCCTGATATCCATGCTTCTCACCGATTTACAACTCGACTTTCTTCCCCAGTTGGCGCACATGCTCGCCCTTGGCTGCCATCTCATCCAACACTCTCTCTGCGACTTTCATAGCCTCCACACCAGCCGGAACACCACAATAGGTCGTAGCATGCAGGATCGCCTCGCGGATTTCGGTTTCGGTGAGGCCGTTTCGGATAGCGCCTCGGATATGCACGCCCAACTCCGGCGATCGGTTCAGGGCCATCAGTATTCCAATGTTCATGAGGGAGCGCTGTTTGCGCTCCAGTCCTGGCCGGGTCCATGCATAGCCCCAGCAGAATTCGGTGATCAGTTCCTGGCCTGGTCGTGAAAATTCGGTCGATCCGTTGGCGAGAGCTCGGTCCACGTAGTCATCGCCGACTACTTCGCGCCGGACTTTGAGCCCCTCCTCGAAAAGAACCTTGTGCAGTTCGGGGTGGTTCGGGTTGGTCGACATCTTGTGAATTGCTCAAATGCAGGATAATTTGTGCAGCTTTTTGTGTTCCTATGAGGCGTGGATGAAAAATATTATGACAAAGAGTGACGCAGGCTCAGGACAATGTGATTGGTGTCAAAGAAAAAGTGGCAGAATTAGATGAATTTTCGACTTAATAGGCGATCAATGATTTATGTTTGGACACATAAATCGGTTCCGAGTTGAAGTTGTTAGTAGAACCGAGATCCGGTAAAGCGCTGTACTTGTCAATCGTGCTCGAATCGCTGCAGAAACCCCTCTAACGCTCGGAGGGTTATCCGACTTGGAGAATGTGCTACCCCGCCCCCACCTTCGGGAAGAAGGATAACAACTTACCCCAAGGTTCTCAACGTTCCCCAAGAGATCTGATAAGATAAGGTACCAACTTCAAGCACCTAGCCCCATGCCACTCAGCCGCTACCTAATCTTGTGGAAAGTACGAGTTTTAACTGAATACGGTCCAATGATGTATGAAGATCAGTCATATGGACAAAGCTAATCTGGAAGATGGGTGGTGACCAGAGGGGGTTGGACAGGTAGGTTGCGGCCCGTGAATGACTTCTGCTCGGGCGGTACTACGGTGCCTCCAGTCAGTCGGGAGGACAATGTTTCGTTCCTACTATCGTCCAAAAGTAATGATGTCAACGTCTATTCTAAGGTGATAACTACAGTAAATGCTATTTACCTGATCTCATGAATTATTGAAACTTTTTTGCCCAATCTTCGTCACCTCCCAAATATCTAAACACCACTCGGGAATCCAAGTCCCGACAGCGAGGATCCTTGCTGGCATTTTCGTACGTCTGTAATCCAGCATCGCCCAACACCAACTTCGCATTGACTCTCCTTGCCATGTCCACAGCCAGGCCGAAGTCTTTGCGCATCAACTGCACCTTGAATCCGCCTTTGTATCCTTTCGTAGACGGCGCCTCAGGCGCAATGCCCGGAACTGGATTGAATCGATCGCAGATTGTATTTTGGGCCGTTCCGGCTGCGTACACCTTGGCAAGAACTCGGGGATCTAAACCTGCTCGCATGCCCATGTCAAATGCTTCGGAGCATGCAATCGCAATGATCCCTGAGAGGTAATTGTTCGAGAGCTTCGCCGCGAGACCATGAGAGGGAGCGCCGCAGGGAATTATTTCTTTGCCCATCATACGGAGTAGCTCAGAAATTTTGGGCAAGTTAGGATCATCTTCGGCGCAGCCCAAGAAGAATGCGATAGTGCCTTTCTCAGCACCAAGCACACCTCCGCTCACGGGAGCGTCGTAGAATGACGCAGAAGGAAATCTTGTCGCAATGTGATCCTTGACTTGTAGGCTCGTGGCAGTGTCGATAGTTGAGCAGTCGATGAGAATCTTGTTACTGACATCTGTTGAGCAAATGCTATTTTCATCGTCGAGGTAGACACTGCGAACGTGTGATCCTTCGGGCACCATGGTGAAGACGACGTCCTAATAGAGCTGGTCAATGTCGACTTTACTGGTTAAAACAAGGCAGACTTGGAACAGGTCCATACCGACTTTGCAGCCACATCTCTCGCGTTGTTTGCTCCGAATATTTTCCCTTTGTACTGCGTTGAAAGTTCATCGACCACGCTTTGGACGATGTCAAAAACGTAGATAGGTACCTCGGCTGGTAGTTTATCGGCTAGGTGACGGACCATAGGAACTCCCATGGCTCCGAGACCAATGAAGCCAACTGCTCGAAACTCAGGCATGTTGAATGTTAGGTACTTTTTCTGAAATTGCAAGTCTCCAAATGATTTGTCTCGAAGGCACTGGTCAGATGCGCTCCAGTATTTACTACCATACATTAATATGATAATGACAAAATCGCGTTCGGAAAACTTCAGTGGAGAGGCCTCGGAGAAACATGTTTTGTTATCGGCAGCGGATCATAATCATCGACGTTTCGTGTTGGCTGTGTGGGGATTACTCCAACATGGTATTAATCCATTAAGTTGTTAGGTGGAACCGAGAATCGCGACAGTACACTGCTAAGGTTAATACTATCATCACCGGCCTCGTGAACACGTAGATGGTAAAAAAGTCAAACCACGAAAGCTTCATGGAACCGTTCCTTGTTGACCCGAATTTGCAACCCCTGCGTGAGGTGTCAATTTCAGAATGTCAACAATAGCAGTCCAACACGAATCTCGATCTTCCACGGAGACGTCGAGAGCAACTGTCCAGCTTCACGCCCTTTCTGCTGGCCATTTCACGCTCCCTGAGAAGTACTTCATACATCCAGCATCTGAGGATGCACGCCGGACAGTGCCGTCGCTTGCGTTTTTGATTCAGCATCAACATCCTGCCACTGGGAGACTCACCCGCATTGTTTTCGACTTGGGGCTGAGGCGAGATGTGAAGCGGTATTCCAAAGAAATCCAACGGCATCTGGAGACGAGACGCCCCTTGACCACAGATCCAGATGTTGTCAAAAGTCTGGCCTCAGGAGGGTTAAGTCCTGATGACATTGACTATGTCATTTATTCTCATGCACGTAACCCAATTATTAGATATCCATGATTGAAGGCCATCTGCTAACTATCCTTAGATACATTGGGATCACATTGGCGAACCACGAGACTTCCAGAAGAGCACCTTCGTAATTGGCCATGGAGCTTGGGATCTGTTCAAACCCAAGAAAAATAATTTGCGCGGCAGCCACTCTTTTTTCGAACCAGGCATCCTCCCGCCTGATAGAACAATTGAATTGAAAAGTCCGAATCACCTGTCTGCAGGCAACAAGGATCAGGGATTGCAGAAGATACCCGGACTATTGAATTTCGACAGCCCTTGGAAGACTCTTCCACAATCGGATCTGATGGCCATGGACATCTTCCAAGACGGAACTGTGTTCATTGTCGACGCGCCCGGCCATTTGCCCGGACACATCAACCTTCTCGTTCAGACTGGCGGGGGAAACTGGACTTATCTCGCTGGTGATGCCTGCCATGACCGACGCATTATCCGTGGAGAACGCGAGATTGGCGAATGGCTGGACTCTGAAGGCCACGTCTGCTGTATCCATGCTGATAAAAAGAAAGCAGCAGAGACCATCAAAAAGATTCGCCAGCTAGAAGAAAGCGGTATAGAGGTCATCCTTGCCCATGATGACGAGTGGGAAGCCAACGAGAAGAATCAGGGACGCTTTTGGGGACGGAACTCAATTGCTATTCCGAGTCATTTGTAACTAGAAGTAATGATTTAGAGAGTGGGCATCAAATACAGCTCACCCCTTAGGGCACATATGCTGCGTAAACTTTTCCAGAATCTGCTGGCGCTTCAAGGGTGTCCAGTGTGTGCACTGCGAAACGGCTTCGCCTCCTACAAGATAGAACTACTCCAACTGCCGAGTGGGGTACTAGGACGTACGCCAGCACTTGGGCAAAAAGAACGAGGGCTCATGATCCTATAAATTATCATAGCTATGACCGCTCAACCAGCGAGTTAAGATCGCATCATTGAAAGCTGAACCACCGACAATCGACATGTCCGCTGACGAGTTCAAGAAATCCTTTGTCGCTGAGAACGGGGACCATGCTTGGAACGAAAGCTGGCAAAGCCTTCTCAACCTCAGTCCCGAGCTATTCCATGCCAGCGTGAATCTACGGGGCGTCCCCAAGCGAAAGGGACATCAACATCTCTCAACCAAGGTGCAGGCCCTGATCGCACTTGCAGTCGACAGCGCATCTACCCATCTCTACACACCCGGGATCAGGGAGCATATCCAGACGGCCCTCAATGCTGGCGCCACCAAATCCGAGATCGTCGAGGTGCTTGAACTGACGTCGACGTTGGGTATCCATGCCTGCAACATTGGTGTTCCGCTATTGTTCGAAGTGTTACGAGAAGAGAACCACCCAGCAGCCCAGGCAGCTCCGTTCGACGATCGACAGGAACGTCTCAAGGCCGAGTTTACTAAGAACCGCGGGTATTGGCACACTTTCTGGGAGGACTTTCTCCGTCTAGATCCCGACTTTTTCGAGGCATATCTGGACTTCTCGTCCGTACCGTGGACCAAGAAGACTGAGCATGGTAATAGAGGCGCTTTAGATCCAAAGGTACGCATGGGAATAATTGTGATTCTCTCATTCTAACAATATTTCAGATCAAGGAATTCGTTTACTGCGCGTTTGATGCGGCAGCGACTCATCTCTACGTCCCCGGACTCAAGCTACACATGCGAAATGCGTTGCGTTATGGTGCAACCCCACAGGAGATCATGGAGGTGCTGGAGATTGCGACGGCATTGAGTTTGCACACGGTGAATGTTGCTGCTCCAATACTGGACGAAGAATTGAGAAAAAGGTCATGAATTCTGTGTCCTTTGGCAGGTAAAAAAAGCGATTAATACGATTGAACTGTTCTCATCTTCCACTCAGTCAACTTGTGGCTATGAAAGTAGCTCTACAGAACCAAGTACTCCGTACTGAGGACATTCATAGCTCGCCCCTGAAAACTGATCGAGCTCATCGGAGACAAGTACGAGCAGTTGGGGAATTTCTCCAACTGAAATAACTTGCCTAAGGCCAATCGGGTTAGGCCCAGGAGAATAGTTGTTTGGGGTGACAAGCTTCGCATGGGGAAAATTTACCCCAACTGTGGAGGTGGAGACAAAATCATGGGGGTGGACTTATCCTAATCAAGTAGTACTACCCCAGTCGATACATCATGCAGGCAACCATATTGGGTGATCAAGAAGTGCCCCACATAGCTTAATTTATGATAGTGTGGGGGTCATGAGGCTCGTCAGTCCCGAATCGATATTCCGTACTCCGTAGTTCACTTCCGTTCAACAAGCAACTAAGCTGGCGCGGACGGAGGAGGATTTCCGAGTAATACAATCGGATGCAGCGGAGACCCTATCAAGGGTGGTAGAAACCACCTAGAAGCACGACTATGGAGTACAAGCTTCACGCCACTCCCCCAATTGTAGTGCCCACTCACTCAGGCCTCCGTTTATTCCATACTCGGTCAAGTTGGGGAAGCAGCTCGCAGGCCTCACGGCATGCCAACACCACTGCACATCATCCTTGCAAGTTAACTTTTCCAGATTTTCTAAACCTCCAGTAACCTCCAGAATCTTGCATAAAATGAACTTAGGGTCTGTCATGAATCTGGGGGTTGGATCTTCGTGAGACTGGTCTCGATCGACGGCTCCAATTCTGATTGAGCTCTGCCTATCATTCCGGACTTCGTCTTATCTGTACACAATCACTATCTCCACTCAAGTGTTATTGATACAACAATTCCTCAAGCATGGATGAGAAATCGCATGAACAAATGCATGTCGAAGACAAAAATGGTATCGAATCAACGCTCAGCGGAACTGGCGACGATGTGATGGGGTCAATGTCATCAGAGGAGTTCGCTAGGCGCGAGCGAAGGCTCCTTTGGAAACTTGATATCTTCATCGCGCCAGTAATGATGCTGCTGATGCTGATCTCGTATCTCGATCGTGGAAATGTATGCGCATTTCTTGAAAAGCATCTTCCTTTTACATCTAACCATCATGTTAGATTGGATTCGCTGCTACGCAGGGAATGGCTGACGATATTGGCCTGAAAGGGAGTCAACTGAACGTATGTTTCTTCAATGGACCGACACACACTATATGAACCATCGACTGAGCTGATGCCTTGCAGATCTGTGTCTCAATTTTCTATATCTTCTACATCCTTGCCGAGGCATGTTTCCTGGCGTGGTGCTCGTTGACGCGAAGCCAGCTGCTGACTTCGTTCTCAGTTTCCAACGTCAATCTTAGTCAAGCGGCTACGATACAACCGCGTGATACCTTTTATCACATTTTCTTGGGGTTTGGTTTGTCTGTGCACAGGCTTCGTGCAGGGATTTGCCTCCTTAGCCGTGACTCGATTGTTGTTGGGCTTCTTTGAAGGTTGTTTGTTCCCTTCTATGACTCTTTTCCTGTGTGATTGGTACAAGCGGGAGGAGCTGGGGACTCGGATTTCATTTCTTTTCGGTGAGTAATATCTCCCGCTCTCTGAAGATTATATGTTCTCATTCTTTCGTACAGTGGCCTCGGCTTTATCCGGTGCATTCGGTGGATTATTGGCATATGCCATTCTTCACATGGACGGAGTGGCCAACTATCCGGGCTGGAGATGGTAATTCATTTAACCCTATTCATTTGTTGTTGTGGGAACGACATGATTGATTAGTGATTCAGGCTGTACATCCTTGAAGGTATCATTACGCTCGTTTGGGCAGGTATCTGCGTCTTCGTGGTTCCGAAAAACTTTGAGACGGCCTATTTCTTGAATGAAGATGACCGCGTGATTATGCGGCACCGTGCGGAGATCACCTCATCCTATAGCGGTGGTCAGGGTCACTACAAGCTCAAGGATATCAAGATGGCCGCTAAGGACGTCAAGAGCTGGTTCCATGCTTCTATTCAGATTTGCGTTGTGACCATCCTCTATGGTAAGGCATGATGACGCCGTGCTAGATCTCGGGTTCGGCTCATCCGATTCCTAGGTTTCGGCACGTTTTTGCCCATAATTCTCAAGGATGGATTCAACTACTCGACGGTTCAAGCTCAGTATCTCGTCATTCCAGGTATTATCCTTTCTCTTACAACCGCATGTATTCCTTGATTGACGTTTTTCCCCTTCAGTGAATCTCTGGGGTGCAATTGTCTACGGAGTCGGCGCCGTGCTTGCCGACAAATACAAAGCACGGTTTTTGTCTCTCATCACCATCTGCCCGTTCGGCATCGCAGGATACGCCATCCTCGTCGCGGGCGTCAAGTCACCGGCCGTACGCTATTTCGCCACCTACCTGATCGCAACGGCATGTTTCCTTTGTACGGGAACAAACATCACGTGGCTGTCGTCCAACTGTGCCCCGGACGGCAAACGTGCCGCCAGTACCGGTATTCTACTGACCCTGACCAACATCGGAGGCGTTGTCGCCGGTCAGATCTATCAAACCAACTCTGCCCCCGAGTTTGTCCTGGGTCACTCGTGGTCCCTCGGTTGCCTCACCTTCGCATGGTGCGCATGGTGGGTAGTCTTGACACTCTACAAGCGTCGCGAGCGCCAAAAGGATAGAATGATTGCCGAGGGCAAGACCGTGCCACCGGAGGAATGGAGTGATCGAGCTCCGGACTTTAGGTATCAGTTCTAGTACATAGTAGATCATAATTGACCACCATAAGGGAGGATATAGTGTGGGGTTATTGAATTTAATTACCAGTGAATAAAAACCTTAGGAGTATGCCTGTCGAGATGCTAGGCTACATTGTTATCATATCGATCTAGATGCCAGCCATTTACACTCATGACTCATTCCGCGCTGTTTCCTCTAGATTCTCCACCGCAGCTTGCAGCTCCCGTATCCGCTGGCCAATCCTCCGCTTCACCTCTTCCTTGACAGCGGGGTCAATCTCTTCCGGGTTATAGTTCGGAGTGACATTCATCACCGTCGCTGGTTCACCGAACATTGGCGCACCAGACGCCGGGTCTCCGGAGACCAATGGATCGGAACGCCCAGCCTGAATCTGTTCCGCGGCATTTTGGAGCACAGGCTCTTTGGGAGCCGGTGCGGATTCTCCACTTTCTACCCCGGCGGGTGTATCGGATGCGGATGACGTCGTCATCTCGGTGTAGAGAGTATAAACGCGTTTGAGATGGTCCAATGCGTCGCGCGCGGACTCGCGGTCCGACGCAGCATAGATTGTGGCATTGTTTGTGCTTTCCGTTGCGATTTCGAATTCGTCTTTGGCCATCTCATACCTTTATTAAGTTAGTGGCTTGCAGATAAGCAAGCTTTGGTTTTGCAGACATACAACTCCTGCAGCTCTTCAATAAGCAGATCTGCCTGGCTCTTGCCGTCCGTCGGCTTGAGGTCTGCGAACGTTCGACGAGAAAGATTCCAGCGATCAATTGTTGACTGCGATCTGCCATCCTGGTACGGGGAGCGATGCGAGTACGCAGTTAGTAGCGTGAGATGCCTTCGTGCAGCAATGGTCTGTGTCATGAGGACGGCATCGTAGAATTGTTTTGACCAAGACGCTCGTGCTTTGTACAGCGGAATCCGCGGATTGCATCGAACAGACAATCGAGGTACGGCACGGGGCGCCATTTCGATTACCATAGAGCAACAAAGCAGATACAGAAGATTCCCGGCGGTACGTGGTTGATTGATAGCAGGGACTTCAGGATGCCACTAAAGATAGCCTAAACAGATCATTACAGGATCAGTCGATATCGGATGTGTAGGGCGCGTGCGATGACGTCGATGGTGAAGGAAAGCTACCCCCCTATCTAATCATCACGTGATCATGACTGATCCAGGAGTCCCTGGGGTTTTCGTCCCAATGAAGAGAAGGTTCCTGTCCGTCATCTGATCACTGAATAACCTGCATGTTAGCTGTACTCGTAGGCTTATGTCTCGGGAAAAGGCCATTAACGACATTTGCAAAGTTACAGATAATGCTACATTTGACGGAAGCCTAGTACATGCGGCCATAGGGTGTGGAAAACAGGGCTTCCCGTCCGCTCAGCCGTACTTAAGCCACACGCCGGCTGGTTAGTAGTTGGGTGGGTGACCACCAGCGAATCCCAGCTGCTGCATGTTTTTTTCTCACCCCCTTTCTGGTCTCCTGACCAAGAGCCCGGGTTTGATCTGATGGAAATTTTTGAATTCATTTTGTTTTACGGCGTATTGACCGCTGGGATTTTTTACTTGATGCACCAACATTGGGGGAACTCGAATTTATTATTCACTTTTCTTGGTCCACGCAGGACCGTTAACACCGTATGGGCATCACAACATAAACCAGGAAGGCATACGGAGTACATGAACCGAAATTTGCGAGTATAGGACACAACGAAGAATCCAGGAAAGAATACATGCACGGACGTAATCATTCTGAGGAAGAAGAAGGCTCATCGTGAAGTCATCTTTCATAACGTCGTAAGAATCAAACAAGCAATCCATGCAAGTGGATCACATCCCGTGTCATCGCAATGTCCCTTGACATGACGTCCGCTGGGATTGCCAGGTAACTTGCTGCGATGTTGAATTTAAGGCATATTGTTTCTTTAATACATGGCGGACGTCTGCAAATTGAATCTTTCAAGCGTGGAGACTGTTCATCAAACTGATTTGATGACAACTGCGCTCATGATCAGTCAAGAAAGGATTCAATTTTTCCGAACCTGATTCGGAGTCATTGACTCTCATTACTGTACCCAATCGTTAGTATCATTTTAAATCACAGAGATGCCAATTGACTCGAAGGGCAGGGAAGATGTAGAAAGCCGGAGCTTACATCTCGAGAGTGTCTGCGACGCCGCCTCGATGACCGATGACTGTCACTGTCAGAGTAATCCGAATAATCGTCCGAATGCCGGGACGATCGATGCCGGTGACCATGTTCATGTCTGTCTGTATCCCTGTCATCCAACCCCAACGCAGATAGTCCTTTGTTTAGTACGCTAGAGACACTGGAGGAGCGTCTCCTGGAATGTCCATGGCTACGATCGCTATCATCGCTGTCACGCGAGTGGGAACGATCTCGACCACGAGACTTAGAGCGCATATGCTCGTAGATCTGTTTGCCAGCTGTGGCTAAGACTCCGGTTGCAGCAAGATCCCTGAGACCAGTACTTCGGGAGCGACCGTGCCTTCCCCGAGAGGAGGACCTGGGCCCATTGACCAAATGATTTGCGGCCATGCTGGTAATAATCGATTCAATGACGTGCCGTTTACCATGCTTGTCGGGATTCCGATCAAGAAGTCCATCGACACCACCCGCCGAAATTGCTGCTGTCAGTACCCGCCTGCCCTTGGGACCCGTCCAAGGGCCTGGGTCTTTGCGCGCACGAAACGCTTCGACCGCGCCGGCAACCAAGGCAGCCTTGACGGCCTGCGCGACGCGTGCCTCACTTTTGGCCCGGCGGCCACGACTGGGAGATCTAGAGTAGGAACGGTGACGCCTACGCGAACGGCCACGGTCTCGGTCTGGAGAGTCATCGCGAGACGAGTGGTGGCCACTGCTGGACTTGACTCCTAGGGCGCCTCCAATCGCATCCATCGCCTTCTCTGAGAAAGACTTGCGGCGACGGGGCCGGCGAGGTGACGGGCTGCGCGAAATCGAGCGACTTGAATGCCGCGAATGGCGATCATCTAGTGCAAACCTGTCAGAGAAGATGCAACGCCATGATTGCAATGATAGGGTTGGCACTCACGTCTGTCGCCGTGATGTCTGGGGCGGCGGGATGGGCGATATTCGCGGTGATAATAATACTCATCGTCGTAATAGGGATAGGGAGCCCCAGCAGAGCGCGGTCGCCGCACACCCTCGCGTACAGTGGCTGATCGGCGAGGTTTGGAGTAGCCATAGTAGTATTCACCGGGGGGAAAGTCTCTTTCGACTTCTTCGACTAGCGACTCGTCGCTACCACCGCGACGAGGTACTAAATCTCCTCCATAACCGTAACCACCACGGCGATCGACATAGGCGTCGTCATAATCACCATGGAAACGATAATCGTACCTATCGCGAGAGGCACGATAGCGGGGGTCACCATAGTACGACATGACAGACAACAAATGGCTGAGTGTAGGTCAGGACCAAAAACTTTCTGACCCTGATTGTTAAGATAACGACGAAGAAGAGATGTAGAGAGTAAAAATCATGAACGAAAACAAAATCATAAGATTCAGTTTCGATTCAAGTTGGACACCTGACTTAGGGCAAACAACAGGCGCAGGGTGATTGGGCGCGGGGCAAAGATGGCGGGCATCACGAGTGGCTGAGTGACGTTGAGGCGAGCTCGACGGCAGAGCGACCTATCACGCTGCCTCTAGCTAGGACCATGGAATTTTCCAACATCAACCAGGCCGTTGTGGCAAAGGACGTTTCAGACCTTTGCTTGACCGGATGAAAAGGCCGCTCAATCAATCACTCTGCAATACATCTGCCGTATCTACGAGTACTCGTGCGAATATAAGAGGTTCCGGGTTTTCCGATAGCTGCAGAGACGCCTTGCTCGCTAAACGCGCCATCAATCGGAAACGCACAAGCAATCTGCGAAAATGACAGGGGCTCAAGATGTGACTACTATACGTCATCGTGCAGGGTCTGCTGCTTCAAATGGAGAGCTGTTGAACTCTCTCCATGTTGACCGCCACTGACAACCCTTGTTTCTTGGAATGAGCTGCACAATGATCTCTGACAGCGATCACAGTATTCAGGCACCCCATTCAGCATTGGTAAACAAAGGTACTGTACTCCGTACACGTTCAGCTCTTTGGATTGGCTGCCTTGCTGCGGAGCGGATTGATTCCAAGGTTCCGATCTTGGGGATCGCCGGCCAAAATGCCTGCCAACTGGCGTAGGCCGACCAAGGTTTGTCGACAGCCAAGACCAACCACACTCGATGGTCACGTGCATTTCAGGATTCAACTAAACGATTTTAAGGAAGTTACTAGTATTTGGCCAAGACAAGTAACCGATAAGCCCAGCAGAAAAGCCGGCTGGCTCCTTTGAATGAAGATTCCATCATTTCCCGTCGAAATGGTTCGATTGATCGAGGATTGGCCACTAACAATAGATAATGTAACTAGCTGGGACAATCACGACCGGGATATTTTCAACTGCTTGAATTCCTCTGCATTTTTCCTAATGGCCACTTCGACCGGTAGCCGTTCCATGCTACTCGCGCCGAAGAACCCATGGACTCCCTTGGTCCGACTCAGCACATACTCAGCATCTTTTGGTTCGGCAATAGGGCCGCCATGGCAAAGGACAATGATATCGGGGTTGATTCGGACGGCGGCATCACGGATGTCCTGAATGATACGGACAGAATCGTCCAGCGTAAGGGCTGTCTGGGCGCCAATGGTCCCTGATGTCGTCAAGCCGACATGCGCGACCAATATATCTGCGCCCGCACGCGCCATACGCTCGGCCTCATCCACATTGAACACGTATGGCGTTGTCAGGAGATCCAACTCGTGAGCCGCCCGGATCATGTCGACTTCCTTGTCGTAGCCCATTCCTGTTTCTTCCAAATTCTGCCGGAACTTCCCATCGATGAGCCCGACAGTCGGGAAATTTTGCACGCCGGAGAAGCCCATATCCTTCAACTGCTTGAGGAACTCGGGCATACTGCGGAATGGGTCCGTGCCACACACGCCAGCCAACACGGGTGTATGCTTGACAATGGGGAGAATCTCACTGGCCTAAGTGGATGATGTCAGCCAAAACGTCACTAGTAGGATTATACTTAGGATTACAATATTGGAGGTGTACCATCTCGACGACCACGGCATTCGCATCGCTGTATGGCATCAAGCCCGCGAGAGACCCTCGTCCGGCCATGCGGAATCTCCCCGAGTTGTATATAATTATCAGGTCGCATCCGCCTTGCTCGACAGATTTTGCGGAAAGGCCAATGCCTGGAATACTCGTGAGGAACTAGCTACGAGACATCGCAATGTCTATATTGTCGGAGAGCGGCAGCGTACCTGCACCGGCGCCGACGATAACGCCGCCATCGGCAATGACCTTTCGCAAACGGCCAAGGATTTCCTGTCTATTCGTAGGACGAGGCATGGTTGTCGAAAGTACAGGCAATGAAAGATCAGGCTTCGATCACAAAGTGAGGACGTCAGATGTGGGGTTGTCAGCGGCAGACCATCACATGTCGCTTCAAAGTCCCCGCTTCTGATAAATCCATGTTTAACCGGCCCGAGGAGTATGAAACAGATGCCGCTAAGACTCCTACAGCTGTGAGATGAATCTGTACAACAACACGCGGGGTAGTGATACTATCACTTGCTGCGTTTGGACCTCGAACGACGCTTGTGCAGACTGTGCAAAAGGAACGTCCAGACGACCCTCTAAGAGCTCCAGGATACAGAAAATACTACCTGTTTACTTCCTCAATCGATTCTATAGCTCAAGATAGTTTGCAGCCCATGTCGAACCTAAAGATCGTTTTACTAGGGACTTGCGATACTAAATTGGAGGAAACACTCTTCCTGCGGGAGCAGATAGTCAGGCACGGCACGGCCAATGTTCTGCTCCTCGATGTTGGACGCAGTCCGGTACAACATGATCTGATCGACATATCCTGCACGGAGCTTGTTGCTGCCGAAGGGGAGAGCGAAGAGACAGCTGTTGATCTAACCAGCTTATCCCGAGCAGATTACATCAAGCATGTGATTCGCTGTGCAACATCCTACGTCTCAAAGTTGTTCAGGGGTGGCCAAATCCATGGAATCGCCGCTGCTGGAGGCTCTTCCGGAACGTCGCTGGCGACAGCAGTTATGCGAGATGCACTGCCTGTGGGCTTCCCCAAAGTGATGGTGTCAACCATGGCCAGTGGCGATGTCAAACCATACATAGAAGAGACGGACATCATGTTGATGTACAGCGTCGTCGACATCGCTGGCGCCAATTCGATTCTCAAACAGATCCTGACCAACGCGGCTGGCGCTATTCTGGGTGCGGCTACGGCGTACTACCAAGGTCTGTCGGCTCGGGGAGATTCAAACGACAAACAGGCTAGAGAACGGCGGGTAACAAGAGTCGGCGTGACCATGTTTGGAGTGACGACTCCATGTGTAGACAAGATCCGGTCATATCTCGAGTCACAACCCGGTTTCGAGATCTACGTCTTCCATGCGACGGGATCCGGGGGAAAGGCCATGGAGCGACTGATCCGCGAGAAGCAGCTCGATGCCGTGTTAGACATCACCACCACGGAGGTTGCAGATGAACTCGTTGGAGGCGTTCTCAGCGCAGGGCCGGATCGTCTGGCGGCCGCTGCTCAGATGGGCATCCCGCAGGTGATCAGCGTTGGCGCATGCGACATGGTCAACTTTGGGCCCCGGCACACCGTCCCATCCGAATTTGCCAATCCCAAGCATGGCAGGTTGCTGTACGAGCATAATCCGGTGGTCACCCTGATGCGGACAACCCCGGATGAATGCGCACGGATTGCCGAGTTCATCGCCTCCAAGCTCCGCAAGTATGCCGTTCGGCCTGACTTGATTCATGTCTTGCTGCCACTCGGTGGAATCAGCATGATCAGCACGCCATCCAAACCGTTTTACGACCCAGCAGCCGATGCGGCTTTATTCGACGGGCTGGAGAGTAGACTTGCCGGATCTGGCATTCAGGTCACACGCGATGATCGAGAGATCAATGATTCGGGATTTGCAATTCTAGCCGCAAAGGCCTTATTGGATCTGTTGAAGCGCAGGGAAACAGAATAATCAAAAACTTTGTACTAGTTATGCATCATTAATGGGTGCTTTTCCTTTTTTTTATTTTTTTTTTTTTTTTTTTTTTTTTGAAACTTTCAACTCCATGCCTGTATATACTTCTGCCATTTTACTCCTATCCTATGTACACCATTCCACACCAAAAAGAATTACCAAGAGCACCCTCAACATCGACAAAGTCCACCCACAATCAATAAAAAAAAGCACAGAAATCTACCTTTGCTGCTGATAACAACTCCCACAACTGACTCCAATGGATCTCCGGTATATATGTATATATAGCAAAGAACGCCCAGTGACTGAAGCCCTCCATTCTATAAAGTCATCTTCCCGACACGGGATGAATTTCGAGGGGGTATCAACGAACGAAGAAGACACGAATGACGAAGGGAAATCCCGGGACTGCGGCGAAGAATTGCTGTCGTGATGACGTTAACTGACTCGATTCACAGAACGAGACGATCCGGTCCAGGTCCTGCTGGATGGCAACCTCGCCAGCGGGCTATGCAGGTATTTTGGCTCTTATCCGTCCAAGGGCCTAGGGGATTAATTTTGTATGTAAATTAGGCAACGCTCACCCTCCGGTCAACGGATTGGCGACTGGTGAGGTCGCTGCCGTCGGCTTCTAGTTGAGTGCTTGTGCGTCGACCTCGCTTGGCGGCAGCCTGCCACCGCTGATCGTTCGTCCCGGTGGATGACGGAGGCTCTTCTGGTTGCTCGCGGTGTGTCCGACGATGTTGTTTCATGTTGTCCTTCCGGGTGAAGGCCTTGTTGCAGATTGGGCAGTGGACGCTCTTCTCACCCGTATGCTTCTTGCCGTGTCGAGCTGCATGGCCAGAGGTGGTGAAGGTTGCAGTGCAAGAGTGGGACACGGCGTACGGGCAAGGGTATTTGTTCTTCTTGGTCAGTCGCGGATTAGAAGTGTTGTCTGCCACGCTATTGTAAAAGGCATGCGCCGCCTTGCTCATGGCCGATAGATCACGGCTGTTTCGGATGGATCCTCGCCGGGATGCTATGTATGATGTTTCACTGCCAGACGGGGACGGAGCTGCTGACGCGTAAGTGGGTGAAGGACTGGGTAGCTCTATTCTTGCTCCATTGGCAGCCGGAACCTGCGGCCAGCCGGTCTGCTGTAATGATGAGGTGGCCCATGGGAGGTCCCTCAAAGCGGGAATCACAGAGGGAGTCGAAGGGCCCGGCTGGTAGGAGCCGGGTTGATAAGGCGGTGTTGATGAGGAGGAGGATGTGGCTGATGATTGAGAGCGCGAAGGCTGTGAATCCAAAGACCTCCGCACGGCAAATGCCGGATTGTCGTCGTTATTGAGAATGGAGAGCATCTCGTATAGTAGTAGCCAGTAGCAGTCGAGTAAATTCCTGGCTAACAACACATCAGGACACCGTACTTCGAGAATGAAAGCAAGATTGGAGGAATGGCTCCTTACAGTCAAGACCAATCCCAAAGACAAATTGCCGAAGGTGAAAATTGGAGAAACTTGTTGGCCGCCTGACGGTAACGAAGAAGAGGGTTGGGATGAGATGACGAGATGACGTTCGTCTGATCTCGGTAGAAAGTCGTCAACTAGACTGGCGTTCGTAATTGAAAGGCTCGATATTATTTAGTTCAGCTTGCGAAACATGAACAATTGTGTATTTACAACATCCCGGTGAGGTCTCCAAAACTGATCCCTTCGCAAGGTTAATAAGATCCACCGCCGATATTTATCAGAATCAGAACTTAGTATCCAAGGGGAAACGAGAATACGCCAGACCGTATTCGAATGGGACTAGTCGTCTGTGACGTTTCTGGGCAAGGGTTATTTCTCTTTCCAAGGTTACTTTTTTTTTTCCCTTCCATGGGACTCTTCGTCGTCCATAAGATTCACGACCATCACGATCTCAGAGCGCGCTGATAGGACAGTGGGCGAATGCCAGATGGTCTCCCCGGGCCCGGTCCTTAGGGAGGATGGGGGCAACAGGCTCCACCAGTCCCAAAGCAAGCTCGCTGAATGGTGAGTCAGATTGACGGTAGAGGGCCCGATTTACCAGAGTGGCATCTGTAGTCGGGGCAAAAGCGAACCAAAGGGACGGTGATGCCAGTTAAGTTATGCGGCTGGTCACCTGCGATTCTGGGTCAAACGTCTAACCTATCCACGGAATCCTGAGAAACCCGCTTTACTCGTAGTGCGGAACGTGTTGGGGTACAGTCCAGATCTGCGAATGCATCATACCTATGTACGCTTTTCTCTCGGACAGAACAGCAGCAATGACTACAGTCAAAGTTGCATAGAAGTTCGGACTTTGCATAGCCCAAATCCGTCAGTCGTACGTTTGATGTCTTTTGAGGGCCGTCTCTAGGTGTTTGAGAAAGCCAAAGGAAGATTCGAAACACATTATGGAGTACTCCGACAAACCCCGACCTTCTCCAAAAAAACGTTGAGTTCAGCGGAAAGGAGCTCTCACCGCGGTACAGGCACCGGGCTGAGGTGTGAGTGGGGACTGTAGGCTTCTTGGCACCATCAGGGTCCACGGCCGGAGGGGGGGGACCCTGGCTCGTCAGGGTTCAGTCAAGCGAGACTTGCGATTATTAACGGTTGCGCCAATGCCAGTCGATCGAGGCTAAACCATTATTGGCATCGATTCAAGTAGAACCCTGCGCGCCTGCGTGCGTGTAAGCCCGATATCTGCAGATGATCCTTCGTCCATGCAGGCGTTTGAGTTCTGCCACATCGGAGTAGATGCTCCGTGTGATCGAATCAAGGTCTACAGAGTTAGTGTTCGTAGTCCGGGCTCTCCGGCCATCTCAAATTCAGTGCCATTTCCGGCATTAGACGGGAAGAAAATGAAGAAACGAGCACTCCAACGTCTTGGACTCTTTTTTTACGAATGCGAAGAACGGCCAGAAAAGAAGGCGACCAAACTATATCGGAGACGGTCTCCGTTGCCATCGGGCTAGACGCCCGACGGCTTAGACCCCAAGATTCGGTGATCAGCATCCAGGGAACAGAACTTGACGCTTGACGCGTGCCCCAGACAGCACGGCATTCAGCCCTAAATGCCTAATTATGCTGCTGCTGCTCATTTCAGGGTTGCCAAGTTTGAGCTGACTCAGCTGAGCCGATGGAATTTACATAACCTAGGTCATTTTGTCCAGCTTTATGCCGGCCAACCGCTGGCCGCCAATTTCCAGTTTGCCGCACGCTTGAAGTGGGATGGCAGGGAGACGGGCCATGGTGGGGGAGGCACGGCCGGCGATCGAATAGAGAAGCCGGTGATGGAAAGAGAAATCAACTAATCAGATATCAGGTTTGGGAGTCGATGTGACGAGACAGGATCCCCTCACCAGGGTTCGTTGTTTGACAATTCCCCGTCGCTGGGGTTTTTGAAATTTGTTAGATTACATTTTCCGTGACCTTGGAGGAAAAAGACGGGCGGCCGCGTGGCAATGGGCTCTGGTTACGTTAGTGTAAGAACCCTGTCTGTTGATTCGGAACTTTTCCGCTCGGCTGACCCTCGGCCTCAAGCTGCCCGATGCGGTTGGAGCGGTGTGAGGTTATCGGTAAGTATTTTATTATTACATCATTTTTATAACCTGATCTCTTGCACCTGCTCTTTTGTGCGAGGAGCATGGGTGTTGGTCAAGGCTTCTGGGATGCCCAATGTGAGGTGGAAAGGGGGGCCACCAAGGACAATCCCGGTGCAGCGGGAAGTGGTCATGTGAGAGGGAGCTTCTTTTACTTTCTCCATCCGTTCCAAATCGGGGGATTTAAACGGGAGCAATGTCACTTTAGAGGCTAGACGATACGATAAAGTTGAGATAGCTTTCCCACAAGACCCGAAGGATGCTGGAATTTTACCTGGTAGAGCAGGAAAGGGAATGGATTGCCTTCCGGATGAGGCATTCATCTGAGTTTGACCAAGGCTCAGGGATCTGGTTTTTTCTTTCTGGAATGCATTCCAGGTCTTGTCGCTGACCAAAAAGGAAAGAAACGAGTGTAGTTAATAATTTCTCGTCGTCCGTTGATTCCGAGGTGGTTACGGGGGTGCTACGGAGGGGAGGGTTTGGCCATCGGTCCTTTTTTTTCTTTTCCTTTCTCCTCTCTTGTGACCACGATTTTTCGCTCTTCCCGCGGTAGGCAACTCAAATAAACCGGATATCCACTGGGTTCTCAGTCTCCCACACGCTTTTCCCCAGCAACACGGAGTATGCGAGTTCCCAATGCCGTGGCCCGTGGACCTGGCAGCCGTCTTGCGGACGGAAAAGGGGAACTCTTGTCGCAAGACACTACTGTAATTAGTAGGTTACGGAAAATTGAGATTTACTATGAATAACATTGTTGGTCCACATGTTGCTTTTCCGGCGAGACCGCCACGAATCGTCGATACCAAGATCCAAATTGTCGGGCAAGTCGAGAAACTCTGATCAGAAACTATCTTCAACGACTCTAAACTAGCCGCGGCGAATAGAATGCTTAGCACTCTGACCGAGCAAATGCTAATTAGGGATGGCGATCGTTAGTCCTAAGTTTATTGATTACCATTCTCCGTGGCATCGAGAACTTCCAGAATGAAAAAATGTCTGACGGTATTGGCCGTCCAGACTTGAGCCCTGAAATACTGCTTGGGACTAGGTGATTCCTCGGGCTTCAATTTCAGCATGATTCCCGACTCCCGAAGGAAAATTCTTGGCTAGGGACCAATGATGTGCGGTTGAAGAGTCGATCTGGACCCCGAAACTCCTGAGGCTCGAAACCTTGGAGGACATGAAAGGGTCGAAAGCCAATATCCTGACTCATAAACCAAGAAGTCGCTTAACAGCTGAAGGATGAGAAATAGAAATAATTCCAGAAATTAGAGTACGAGTACCTCGTATGCGGTTTCGTACCCAGGTACTCCGTACTCGTACGGCTTTACGGCGCACGACGACGCCTTTGGTAGTTGGGTGAAGTAACCTACGCCTGATCAGACATCCAACATCCATGCCCAGGACCCTGGAATTAACAGTACCCGCCCTGTCCGCCCTCATAACGTGGGGAGGTGACGCTGAGCAAGTCACGGGATTAACAGACTAAGGATTCACTAAGGCCCATAGTTAACCTTCCCAGTTCAGTTTACTTTGAAGCCGTTGCAGCAACAAATTACTACTGGTGGCAACGGAGGAAGTAGTTCGTCATGGACAACGGAGAATATACTCTGCAAGGACAAGTTCAGCTGTGAGGTTTCAGCGCAGACAGAATCAACATCCTGCAGGAAATGTCATGGGTAAGATTGGTAGATGGCCTTAGATTAGTGTGTCCCAGAGGAAGAAAGTTATGCTCGTCAAGCATACACAGCTGCACGAGTCCAAGTCGTGAACTTTTTTTTTTCATTCAGGACGCATTTCTATCAAAATGCGAGGTGCTGAATAATGATGCACCCGGGACGAGACGGTCGAGGGGCCTGGCCGTCCGACAGGGTTCATTTCGAAATTCTTGAAACACATTATAAAAAGTATGATGATTATTATTGACGACCGAATTCGAGGAGCATGAGCGTTTGATGAAAAGGGTCTCGTAGGAAGTAACCCCTCTGTTGGACCACGGTGGTTATCAGATCTGACTAATCGCCGACAAGCGCGTCATGCTGTAGGGAATTTGGCCTAAGAGGATTAGGCTAACGGCCTAATTAACCTTGTAGGTAGCCGAGCATAAGTGCACAATTAGCCGAACCTACAGGGAGTACTAGGAAACGGCATCCTCGATCATCTGTCGACTGTCAAAATACGGAAGTGAGTGCAGAAAAAAAATTCAGCCATATTTACGCCATTGAAAAAAAAAAAATAAGAACATGGGCAGGCAAGCACAACACGAGCTGCACTTTGACCGTTTCGTCCTTCATAAACGCTTAAATGGCTAAATGGCAATGCACGCGCTGCCCGCGAGTTAGACGCTTAAACGGCTAAACGGCAAATGATGGAGCAGATAATCGCTGTCGGGTGGATCGTTTGAATCACTAAGCCCAGGGCTAAGTCCTCCTGTTTGCTTGCTCTCACCCTCAATTATGGGATTTCCGCGTCGCCTGTGGTGACATTTGAGATGAGGCAGGGCCGTCAAAAGGCCTTTTTGGCTTTTTGCCATGGCAGTTGAAGGACTTTCTACCATTTCGGTGCAATACTCGTACCCAAGTCCAAAGTAAGAATGTTTTCATTTTCCTCGAAGCGGCATAGGTTTAGGGTCTGTCATGCAGGTAGCAGCAGCCTTGGCTTGTGGCTGCATTTTGGGCCCCTTCTCATCCCGAAGGGACCTGAATAACCTGCTCCAACTCATCAAGGCACAGGCATCGGGGTATGTGTTTGACGTTAACATGATCTCAAAAGGTTGAGAACTGATCATGCTCAACCAATTGTGCATGACAAAATACGATATACGAGTAAATGTTGAGCGCAGTTACCGCTGTGGAAAATGAGATTTTGTGACAGCAGACATTTTGAATCGGACTGATCAGGTCATCACGTCGGCAGGGGGAACAGGTGGATTGGTTGATCGACGGGCGCCGCCGCTTAATTGCCACATGGCAGTTTTCAAAACTGAAGAGCTATTAACTTATTCCACAAAAGTTTGTATGCAAAAACCATACAAAAGCCTTGGATGCGCGATTAGGTTGGGAATGTCAAAACATGAGGATTTTGATTGGTACGTCTCATTTTATTCTCAATATATAATTGGTCAGAATCTTTCATACAGTGCTGTATTCCAAATTTCATCCTAAAATGTGAGTAGTAGCGAAGATGTGTTATTTTCAGATCTCAGCGACGAACGTCGACAGGTCACAGCCCTAACCTCTCTCAATGACTCGTCCATTGTACATTGTTCATTGACCTAACCTGATCTATGTGATGGTCTTACTATAGTCGATGATTTCATGTCGGGACCAAATTGCAATCGAGGTCATTGATGTCATGAAGGGTTCAATTTTCAATCCCTTTTATGCTTTTCAGGACCGGTGAATGGAGTTCTCGCATTTTTTTTCATTCAAACTCTGCATGGGAGAATATAAAACCTGTTACACCCATGCACGAGAACTGCTACTACTAGTCCAGTATCCTTCCGTAGAAAATGACCGATGCCTAGATCAGACCGGCTATGAACCATCTAGCCCATGACGAGGAATACAAGGGCTGCTCAAGAGAGTCCAGAATCTCTACGGAGTTATCTGACGGCCATTTTTATGCAGTTGCGTACAAAGTATATGCTACTACGAGTTGAGCAGAGAGACGCAGGGTCGATTTATGTACCTAGGCACAAGCCATCCACGCCACGAGAGAGGGGCACTGCTTTGACACTCTCAGTCCACTCAGTCCACAATTGTATCCACGTTCCCAGGGACGCAACCCACACGGGGTTGCGGGTGATCAACCCGTGGGCCATGGGTCCTATGCCGATCTACTACCCGTCCATCTACCCACAAGTGGAAACCCTCGGCGTGAACTCTGGGTGAAAAACCCTATATCCATTCCCTACCTGACCGTTTTATTTTCCGTGACTTCGGATCCCGATGCAAGTCGATCTGGGCCGTGGTTTGCTGCGACAAGACTCGAGCTAGATTCTTCCGTTTTACCGTTTATCACGGTATGCGGATAGTTGTCTGACGGCAAACATGGGCTGCATGGCGATGATCTCAACAGGGGCTCAAGTCCTTGACCTACATATATATTCCCAAGAGTAACCACACCCGACACGTCGATTAGAGAAGACAGATAAAGAGCTAGAATATGCCATAAGCAATAAGTGTATTATCTATGGACAACCATGAGAGACCATGAACAATACATCGCAACCAGGGGTATGAAATGACTCCAATGCCCGCAACACCAGTGCAGGAATGGCACACGAAGTAAATCTCACAATAAATCTCACAATCACAGAGTCTGTACAAGATGGCAAATACAAGAATGCAAGAGGATGCAATATGCTGTAGGGATCGGAGGGTATTAAGGGCCTGAAACGTATAAAACATGCTTGGCCATGGATAAAATGCGCAAGTTTTCTTTTATTTCCCGATATATTAGCCGGAAATCTCTTGGCCAGAAGCGCACAGATCCTCGTGAGATCGGCGTTGAAGCGGGATGATCAAGCCACGGTCACCAGTGGGACGCTCCAGGGTACTTCGTTACCGTCCACCCTTGAGATCCAACCAGCTCATGTCGGAACTATGGTTGCTCGGTGACGGGCCGTCGCCCTGGAAAGGCTGGAGATTGCTAGACCGATAGACACTGTTGCTGTAGTTGCTACTTGGAGGTCGCAGCTCACTAAGGCGGCTTAGCCGTTGCCACGTTTCGGGACTCTCGCAAACACTGCTTGGGACCACAGATGCGTAGGTTTCCCGGCGCTCGGAGGAGTCGTACTCTGACACGAAACTGGTCGATTCGGTGTGGGAGATTTGCGCAGTTTGTCCCTGAGGTAGGGGTGTTCCGTGGACGGCAACGGGCAGACGCTCCGTGCTGGAGTTGCCCGTGGTCACTCGGTCCACCGCCAGTCCCGGCGCTGTCCGCACCTGCGGCCATTCGCTGCTTACGTCGTGATCTATTCGGGAATCGTCCGAGAGATCCGACGCCTGCGAAGTACGGGCCGATTCTTTCCCACTGCGGCGGTCCCCAGCGACCCCATCCTGGAAGTATTTGCTCCACCCTTCATCGGTCGTTCTGTTTCCACCAGATTGGCCAGCCAATGATGACTGTTGGCGGGTGTCTGTCTCGCCTCCAGACACATCGGCCTGGCTTGTGATTATTGTCGGTGGTTGACCGTACCTCTGCTGCGGGATCAGCGGCCGGCTCAAGACCCGGTTGTTGCTGTCGAGAACGGCTTGCGAGTTTGCCGTGGCTCCACCCGCGACCTTGCCCGATAAGATATCCAGCGAGTCGACGGATGTGACTGGACCCATCGCCATGGGGGCCGCCGATTTGGCCAAGGGTTCGAAGCCTTGGTCTTGGAAACCGGATCGACTCCGGTCATATCCTAGCGTGCCCCTCGTGCCCGCACTGCTCTGGCGTTCCCTCTCTTTGTGCACTACTCGAAGCACCACCAAGAGGATGGCCAATAATGCGCCGAAGCCAGCAAGAGATCCCAGTGTTGCGCCAATAATTAACCCTGTAGATGTATTAGGCGACGAAGTAAAACCGGTACCGGGAATAATAGAGGCCGAAGCCGAAGCCGAAGCCGTTGAGGATGTGGTTGGCGACGGAATTTCCGTGGGCGTGACTGTGGCGGAGGTAGAAGTGGTGGTCTTCGCGGGCTTTCGTACTGTGGTATCCCCGAGGAACAGCTGTGTCGTATTGACCCAACTGTTGTCGGTTTGATTAAATATGGCGACGGGCTCCTTGGTACTCCCACCGGAAATAACAACCAACCCGTCATCAGATTGTGCGACGGAGAAACTGTTCCGCGTAATGTTTGGCGCCAGTGATCCGTCGTATTCAGGGAAGTTGGACAAGCCGCTCAAGCGTTTTCGCAACTTTGGCGATGACTTCAAGTTGGTCTTGGGCTTGAATTTTATTTGTTGGCCAGGCTGAGCCAGCTCGCCATTCGGTTGGACCAAGGGGACAAATTCCACCTTATTTGGGACCGTGCCCATGTTGAAGATCTCCAACACTTTGCTACCATCCTCTCCATTAACCATCGCTAGCCCGGAACCGCTAGGGAGTCCTCCCTCCAATGTGACGCCTGACGTTCTCCAACCGTCACCGATGCTGAAGAGGTACGCCTGATCGCTAGTCGGACCACCACCCAACAGTACAATGGTATTGTCATCCCAGGTAAAAAGAGCCGGATTGAGCGCCGCTGGAGCGCCTTGAGCCTGCCACGAATCAACGGTATAAGGCTGTTGCGCAAGCGAAATGGTAAAAGTTCCCGTCGCAGCCACTGTCGAACCGTCCGTCGAACCTGCATACACCACAATGGAAGAAGAGCCCTTGAGATATGCGGCACCATGGTTGACTCGATTATGCAGGTCCATGGTGGGGAGCTTGATTGTCTCCCACTTGGCATCGGCAAAGGAGTACATTTGAAGGCCGGAGTAATCGGCTGAATCGCTGGAACCGCCAACGACATAGAGCGCTGACTTGCTGGGATCTCCTGCTTTCCCCCCGAGGAGACATCGGGCATCCCTGACCGGCTCACCGCGGTCGAGAGTTGTCCAGTTCCCGCGCAAGCGCAACGGTAAAGACATGAATGACTCCGGCATGTACACGTAGAGGGTGTTGTCGTGAATGACGGAACAATGCCCCTTGAGGGGCGTCGGAGGCTTAGGGAGAGACATTGGCGTCGACGGCGTGACTGAGTCGGAGATTAAGAAACGTGATCGGGGAAAGGGCGCGAAATGTATAGACAATAAGAGAGTTAAGGGAACGGAATGGACGGATCGTGCACTGTCCTGCTGTGCCGGGGCTGTGTTTGTAAAGCTCTATCGCATCATTAAGGAAGAGCGAGTCGAGAATGGTTGCGACAAGTGGTTCGAGCAATGGTGACGTTTCAAAGGACTGAATCCGCACTGCAGGTCTCGAAACAACTCCTCGCAACAGTCTATTTGTGCATTATCGCTTTACCCTATGCACCTCAAATTTCCGCGATTCGACCCGAGCAATGTGAGCGCGCTTAGTGACCTGATGAAGAAGCAGTGCACGCGAAAACGAAAGTGTTCAGAACACTCGTCCAGAGCGAGTCACACGACCAGCGGAAGTCGAAGAAAGCGAACGAAAATCGAACGATGGCCAGCCGAAGGTATGCGAATCGAGAAAAGGAGTGTCGAAAAGGAATGATCGCGAGTACTACCGCGCAACAAAAAAACGATAGACACAGAGAATGATCAAACGGGCAAGAGAATCAAGTCCTTGGCCCAGCCATCACGCGTGAGAAATGAGCAGAAGCGGCTGGAAGTGAGAAAGACACGGCTCTCAGTTCCAAGGGGAGAGGCGAAGAGCCTAGCGGAGAGGGGGTTAATTTGCCGTAAACCCTAACCGGCAAAGTGCAAGGGACAAGCACCTTAGGGATTTTTTTTGCCCGTCCACTTTGAAACAACGGGTCTGCCGTGGCAGTGGAGCTGTACGTCGTCGACCTGGAGGGAAGAGTCAGACCTTCTTCGGACCGGCAGCCTTTTTTGACGATGGTGTTCAAGTCCCCTGGATTGAATCAGGAGTTCTACGACTCTACGAGCATTAAGTGTGGAGTTGGCCATATTGGCCAGCATTCGGACAATTATGCTCGTTCCTGCACACTGTCTTCCTCTCCAGCTGGTTCCTGCGGCAAGAAGCCAAGCGCAGCTCGTATGCATTCTGCACTCGCTAACCAAGCACCATCATCAGATTATCCAAAAGCAACGATTGAGTTATCGTGTTTTGGTGAGGTGAGTGGCTGCACTTATCGATATCGGCTTCGATTCAGGGGCTTGGCGTCCAGGAACCGGAGCCAATCATTACCCACATCAAATCCGAAATCCGTCTCATTGGTCCAGCTCGACCCCTAATTCTGCACACCGTCGCAATGCCCAACACATTCGCGATTCTGATTGGATCATGCCGAAGTTGGGGTCGTCTCGCCTGGGCCACCTCCGACACTGCGTGTTCAAAGTTCTTCAAGCAACAACTGGAGTGGCGAGTTTGGGATAAAGCAAACCTCAAAAATAACCAACTACTTATTGATTTTATTAAACATGAATCTGCCCAGAGCTGACTGTTGAGGTTCGTCTGCTGATTTCTCAGTCGTCGATCCTTGGACCCTGAAGTGTCATGTGTTACAGCCAATTCGTACGGTGTTTGCCTTGGATTATTAAACGGGCTGATCATTCAGGGATTCTGCAGGAACCCTTTTGTCGCGTAGGATCATCAAAATGCAAAGGGGATTTTTCGTGGACACCTCGTACTCGCACTCCCATGCGTACGGCGTAAGCGAACTCGAATTGGTCAATCAAGTTCAAACCAAACCGAACCTGGAATCTTTGGAGAATTTCTGATGTCATTCAGCAGACCCTAGCGAGGGGTACCTGCATTTCTTACCCGGGATTGCTTCCTTGATTTGGTATGGCGGAGTTTCTCTGCCAAGTCTTGCCAAGTAGCTAACTTACCAGAATACTCGCCTGATTATAGCGAGCTCGCTGTCGCGGAATAAACGAATTTCCGGATAATCTTCGGAGGATGAACTGGCAAAGAATGGGTTCTCTACGCCATTCAAGTGACGATACGAGATGCAGTACGATCGATAATTTCTCTATTGTAGCACGAGTGCATCAGGTTACTGTACATCTAGTCGATTACCGTTCCCATTCCAGTAGATCAGACAGAGCCCTAAGATGTGACGTGAACTTGCGACCGGAGGAGATGCTGGGGCTTCGTTGCCCGATGGAAGTCGTAAATGATTGGCAATCCGTGATGTCGCTCGAGGGTGGTCTCCCGTGACCGCTTGTCGGATGGTTCTCGTAGCGGCAATATTTCATGCCGGATTCGGTCGAGCGCATCAGATCACAGATGCAACGCTGGAGAAGTTTCCATGCTCAGAAACACCGATGGAAGGCTCAACCCAGTCCTGCGCGCAGACTCTGACAAGGGAGCGTACTGCGCGCTCAGGTTTCGCCTCGTTGTTCCTGCTGCTGCTGCTGCTGTTGCTGCTGTTTCCACTGGTGCGCACGCTGCAACAGCCGCGACAGGTTCGCTGCCGCCTGATCGTCTGCCGGGAAGACATAATCCATGTACTCCTCGTAGCGATCGTCGTCCAACTTGCGCCGTTTCTTGACGCGCCGAGGCATTTGCTTTTCGATGTTCGCCTGGTCCTCGGCAGAGCCATGTGTCATCTCGAATGACTTCCATGCGTTCAGGAGATGGACGCGCTGCAGACAGTTCGTTAGCATGAAATCGCAAGAACGAAGCGGGTGACCACTCACCTCCTCTTTGAGGCCCTTTTCTTTGTACACCCGGTTGGCCCGCTCGAAGATCTTCCGGGCACGCTGCTTCGCCTCTTCGCTGACGGGCCGCTCCTCGTCCTCCTCTTCCTCGTCCCCTTCCGGAATGTTGACCTCGAAGCGCGCGTAGTTGATCCATACTTTGACATGGTCGGTCTTCTGCAACAGGCGCTCGTACAGCTGTCGCGTGCGATCGTATTCTTCCTCGTATTCCTCGAAGTCGATGTAAGCCTTCCAAACCAGCTCCGGCATGTCCAGATTGGGTTGCGAGATGCCGAGCTCGAAGATCGCCCGAACTCGGTCCAGGTCGCCGAGACCGCGCTCCAGTTCGGCATACTTGACCCAGGCCTGACTGTTCGAGGGATTCCATTCAATATGCTTTTCATGCAGTGTTCTACATCGGTTAAACTCGAAGAGTTGCCGTTCCAGATCAATATACCCTCGGAACAATTTGTCCTTTGGACACATGCCAATCGCCTGACCAAGAGTTTTGCGAGCTGCCTGCAAATCCATTTGCCTGATTTCGAATTGCGCCTTCATCAACCAGATCTTGGCAAAGGTAAACTTCTTGTGTGGAATCAACTTCAGGCATTCATTGTAAATCTGCCTGGCGCGCTCAATATCGTTGTTCTCCATTTCCTCCCAAATGGCATAAAAAATCCAGAGATAAATGTACCGTCGCCAATGGCGCTTCTCTTGAGACGGCGGGACCTGCGCAATGGCTCGCTCGTATACATCTCGCACCCGTTCCACATCGCCCGACGTTTCCTCCAACCGAGCGTAGTCGAACCATGCGTCGTAATTCCGTGGATTTTCTTTGACCTGCTCCTCGTACTGCACTCGTCGCTTGGACAGAATGACATCCTCGACACCGTCACGATCACCAAATTGCTTCTCGAACGTCGTATATGCGGCGTGCAGGGCTTTCGATTTCGATCGTGGCAAACGATCGAGCGCAAACTTATAGATTGCGCGTGCACGCTCGTATTCCTTAAGCTTGGTTTCAAACTTCGCATAGGCGATAAAAATCTTCTCGTCAATGAAGTCATCTCCCAATGCCTCAATGGCGAGACCGTACACCTCTCGTACTGTGTCGCTCGTTCCGTGCTCTTCTTCAAACCGCGCCCACTTGATCCAGTTTCGGGGTTCCGGATGAACTATTGTGAAGCGCTGGAAAATGTTGCGTGCACGATCGAATTCGCCGTACCGTTTTTCCAGCTTAATATAAGCGCTCCAAGCGCCCTCATCTGGCTCCCACGACATCCATCGTTCAAACACCTGCCGGGTTCCTGCAATGTTCCCAAGTGTCTCCTCCATGTAAACATACTTGTACCATAGCTTGTCTACTCGAGGAAGAATGGTCACCGCTCTATCCAGCAAGTTGCGTGCGTGATTGATGTTTCTGTTCTTGATCTCGGATTCAATGTACCGGATCCAAAGAACCACCGAAGTCGGATCAACATCCAGGGCACGTTCGAAGATGGAGCGGGCCCGTCGGAACTCCTTCTGCTCCAGTTCCCACTGCGCATAGCGCATCCAGTTGTTCATATTTAGGCGATTCCGTCGAACATAGTCTTCGAATTCCTTCCGTTTCCGACCCTGATATTCATGTAACTCTTCCAGGTCAGCGAAGCGCTGAGTCGGCACCTGCAGCGCCGGCTCCTGCCGATCCACGGCTTCGCGCAGCAGCTGCTCCGCCGAGATCTGAACAGGCGCGGGCGCCTTGTTTTTGACCCTCGGAGGACCTCGTGAGGACTCCATCATGGACGCTTATGTCGTTCAATAGACGATATCGAGAAAACCCCGAAACGATTGAAACCCGATGACGGCCGACAGGAAGGCGCGCTTCCTGCGTAATGAGGCGACGTTGATAACGAGGCAACTTGCTGGAGCGTTTGCTCCGACGCGACTGCTTGTCAATAACAAGCGCCGCGAAGGTTGCAAGCCTCGCAGGAAAACAAGCTCCACACGGAGTTGCGCCTCAGGCCTTTGCCGCCACCCGGAATAATCTAGATCGCCGGAAGGTCACGTGATTATGTTATTCCGATAACAATTATGGTCGCGTTTCTGCAACTTCATCGGCTTCGTTTACGCTTTCAGCGCTCAGATACATTTGTCATCCATTACAGAGACCACCATGTCGGCCGCCGAGGAGCTGTTGAGGGACTTTGACGATTCCGAACTGGAAGATCTGGAGAAGGAGGCACTCCAGGACCGCGAAGATGCGGGCGAAAACGATGAACCACGCATGGACGTGGATTCGGGGGAGAAGAATGACTTCGAGGCGGCAATGTCAGCGGCTGATGAGCTCTCCCGGCTACATAAGACGTTGCGCGATTTGTATTCAGTCCGTTTCCCGGAGCTCGAAACACTCATCACCAATCCAATCAACTACGCGAAAACCGTTGCCATCCTGAAAAATGGTCCGCTCGACAACATTAAGGAGCTGGCATCGTCGTCAGACAACATGGTGGGAGAGCCTCTCAAGTCAATTCTGGATGGGCCATCTTTGATGGTCGTTGCTGTCGAAGGAACATCTACTCGCGGCCGAGAAATGACCGATGCGGAACTACAAGCTGTGCTGAGCACGTGCGAGAAGATCCTCAAGCTGGACCGGGAGCGCACTGCACGCATCGAGAGCGTACAGTCTCGTGTCGCTGAGATCGCCCCCAACTTGACGGCTCTCATCGGACCGCAAACTGCCGCGCAATTCTTGAACCAAGCAGGTGGCGTGACAGAACTGGCGAAGATTCCCGCCTGCAATCTGGCGGCGCAAGGGTCCAAAAGACAAGAGGGGCTAGGATTTGCAACTAATGTTGGCGTTCGTCAACAAGGTTTTCTCTACCATTCGCCACTTATTCAGAACGTCCCCAACGATCTGAAGCGTCAAGCCATGCGCATTGTTTCAGCGAAGATGGTCCTCGCTGCGCGGGCTGACGCCGCGAAGTCTAGCCCAGACGGGTCTATGGGAGAGGCGCTGAAGCAAGAGTGCTTTAAACGTCTTGAAAAACTGACCGAACCCCCACCCAACAAAGGTCCCAAGGCTCTCCCAGTTCCTGATGATAAGCCATCTCGCAAGCGTGGTGGTCGACGCGTGCGTAAAGCCAAGGAGGCCGTTGCCATGACTGAACTACGCAAAGCCCAGAACCGGGTCGCTTTTGGCAAGGAGGAAGCCGAAGCTGGTTACGGCACCGGAGAAGAGACCGTTGGCCTCGGCATGCTTGGACAGGAGAATATCGGTCGCATTCGGGCGACGCAAATCGATTCGCGCACAAGAGCCAAGCTCAGTAAATCGAACAAAGGCTGGGGAGCTGCCACCCCGCTTAGCGGAACTGCTACTTCTCTCCGAAGCGGGCCAGGCAATGCTTCCGTTCTCCAGGCTAAGGGTCTTCGCACCTCTGGTGTCGGTACCACCCTGGGGACTGCCAGTTCCATTGCCTTCACGCCCGTGCAGGGTCTTGAGCTCGTTGATCCGAAGGTCCAGGCCGAACTCCAACGCAAGCGCAAGGCTGATGAAGATCGATGGTTCAAGAGCGGCACTTTTACTCAGGTTGGAACACAGAGCTCGACTGGCAGTAATAATAATAATAATGGGGGCTTCAAGGTACCCGAGCTTCCAGCCAGTAAGAAAGTCGACACTGGTGCTGGGAAGATGGGACCTCCCCCATTGCCGGCCAAGCGGTGATGTCTGTGCTTCAAAGCCTTTCACAGTTTCGATATATACCTTTTGATATCCGGTCCAGCGATTTCTCGTAATTCTCGGTTGTGCATATTCGGCGTTTGAGAGGGTGGGTTTTGAGTGGTCAATGGTCGTTACATGATACGTTTGGCTCGTGGGAAAATCTTCGATTTTTAGACTGTATGTATCGACTACTAGTGCTTACTGGTCAATCAGGTCCTTCGTCTATCAAAACTCTTCACCCATGGTGGGTGTGCATTCCTATAAATGTAGTAGCTTGAAGAGAAACAATGATCGACTTGCTCATCCAATCGGAATGTTGCAAATTTAACGTTAAAATTTGGACTGCTGGAGTAGATCTGATTGGCTGTAGCATGCAAGACAAGAGTTTCAGAACACGTGATCAATGCCATATTTGGGTTAGCGTTTCGTGTTCACGTCATCACGGAACGGCTGAGCCCACACATATGGACCCTGTGGCCACGGTGAAATTTGCCCTAGTCTTGAAAGACATGGAGAGCCTTGGGACATATTCAACGGCTAATCATGAGAAGCGCTTTGCCATGCCGCATATCATTACCACAAAAGGGACCTCGAAGCTCAATTTCCGTCGCTGGGAACGAAAATTCGTTAATGTCTCTCGGTCCAAGACACCTCAATCTCCGCAGATGAACGTTCAATTTAAAAAGGAACATTCTGGGGCGTTGACCCCTGATTGCGTGCTTTTGATGGCTGTTGAGCTCAGAGCTAGCTCCAGTGTGCATACCATCGTGGATTCCCAAATGTCACCGACTGTTTAAAGATTCTAGTACTGTAACTCCGAGGGCACACAATCCTCAGTAGTGAATTTCGGTCTCCTTTAGCTTGTCATATTCGTGCATCTGTCTTGAGCAATTTTGTCGTTGTTGCTTATTGGAGCACCTGCCCAGCGGAACCCACTCCTCCAACGACGGCGAAGTACATTTATGCCATAATTGTCGTATAGGGAAAAGCATCACAGTGTCGAGTTCGCCTCCAAGAAATGGCTGCGCTCACCGAAAGCGTGGTCACAACTCAGACTGGACGCAGTACTCTTCCAGCTACCGTGCCTCTCTCGTCTGGATCGCCTTCGCTGTTTCACCATAGTCTGGTCACGAAGGATTCCGAACGGCTGAAGTTCCAGGCCGCGGCTGCCCTGCAGCTCCAGTTCGGTCAACGACGGCATGAACAGGCTGCAGCCTCCGATCACCGGTTGATCGTGTCACCATACAATGACGAGCCGCATCTGCTCGACCTGACGCGATATGATGTGGCCTGCCAGCTGTTAGCAAAGGCGTTGACCATCTTCAAACCCATCCGGGACGATTATGCCACAGCTCCGTACCTGGAATCATTCAACTGGCAAGCAGTCTTCGATTTCTTGCGAGACCTGGCCGCTGCCGAGGGCTATCGATGGGAGAAACGCAGCTTCTACGTCGTCACTTTTCGATCACAACTCTATCCTGACATTGACGAGCAATGGTTGACTGAATTGGACGTGCATTCGCATCGGGAAGCCACGGAGAGCGGCGGGCTGCTCAAATATTGGTTCGGCACAAAGTCCGGAGAAAATCGGAATTTGGCAACTTGTAAGGATAAATGACAGGCAGACTCATATGAAGATTAAGGTTTCTAACTTCAATCCAGGCGTCTGGCGAAGCAAGGCGGATGCGCATGCCGGAGGAACTGGACCATGGCATCGGAAAGCACGTGCCGCGGCTCCCCAGCTGTACAAGTCCATTGTTTTCAAAACGTGGGACCTGGTAATCGATGACGATGTCTCTTCCTGGTCGATTCACGAGACATCCCGATGAGAGATGGAAATTGGCCGCCGACTTGATCTGGGCCAGCTCAAACTCTCTCCCCCTCACTAATGGACAAGGGCCACACTGCCGCCAGTGGAATATCGTTCCGACCCTTGCCGAAACATTTCAGTTCCTTGTTCATATTAATGAAATGAGATGATGATAGGCTTGAAAAATAGAGCGTCTCTGTTCATCTTTCAACAGCATCATTATCATTGCATCGCGTAGTGGGTCTAGACTGTCACGTGAGAATATTCTCCTAAAGCATTCAACGAGTCCCACTTTTGTTGGGGGTTGCGGAGATCAGTTTTGACCTCGGCGAAAGCCTAGGCCTTTAACTCAACAAGCTTTCCCCGGACCAAAGGTACAATCGCTGCGGGGGATAAACGCCTGTGATAATGGGATTCCATGTAGTAACCTGTACCTGCGTATGTTCACATTTTGAATTTTCCCCTCGCATGATGTTCAATCTAACAATAACCTCGGCCTACAGTCGTGTCTGAACAGCTATTAACTCCTACAAGAACGTGATGTTCAATTGGCCGGTGCTGCAGCACTAGCCTGCTTCAAAGTTCCAACGTCAATTTCTTCCAGCAAACGCTCAGTCAGTCCGTCCGCAACATGACTTCGGGCAAGGACGAAGCTGTCGCCAGCCAGGCGGCGCCTGATCTTGAGATTGTCGGAAACCAAGTGACCATCCAGCCATCTGGCGTCACTGGCGGCCCAGCCGATCAAGATGATGGCATTACGGAACGAAATCTGGTTCGGCACATGGCGCGCTTCCGGGAAAACCCAATTGATTTTCTGCGAGAAATCAGTCTGTTCGTGTCAGGGACAGGGTGGCGCGCTTATGAGAATGTGATTGGGCAGCCGGTTTTCTATTCAGGGTTTTCTGAAAGGATTAAAAGCCTCATCCTGTCGAGTCCTTTGCTCCAGAACAAGGTTCGAGAACTGGCTGAGGCTCGGGTGAAAGTTGAAGAGTCGGAAGGACGATTAGCAACGGAATCAGCCAAGTCGTTGCGAAGGAAAGAGCTAGAGGGGAATCTGAATGATGTGGTGGATACGATGATTGATAACATGATCTGCAAGATGGAAAGCAACAATTTCATTCGGGGCGCGTATTATATATGCACCCAACTTCTAACCAGAACATATCACCAAGGTGAGGACGCTGTTTGGAACCGGGAGCATCTCGACCGCCGCTGATTACGTAGGCATCCATGTCTCCAGCGAGGAAGTGCTCCGTTTACGCTCAGTCGCTGAAGATGCAGCCAAGCGAAAACAGTCTATCGTCTTCCTGCCCTGCCATAAGTCTCACGTAGATTACCTATCCTTGCAAATCATCTGCTACCGACTAGGGATGACTCTTCCCATCGTGGTTGCAGGTGATAATCTGAACTTTCCCCTTGTCGGATCTTTCTTGCAGCATGCAGGTGAGTGAGAAGGGCAGGCAGGTCTCTGGCACGACCGATCCTAACATCGATAGGCGCCATGTGGATTCGTCGAAGCTTCGGAGACGACCAGCTTTATACGACCGTGGTGCAGACTTATATCGATGTCATTTTGCAGCAAGGGTACAATTTCGAATGCTTCATCGAAGGCGGTCGGTCGAGAACCGGCAAACTCCTCTCTCCCAAATTCGGGATTCTCAAATTTATCGTAGATAGTTTGCTCTCTGGGCGCGTGGAGGATGCAATTATTTGTCCAGTGAGCACTCATTACGATAAAGTCATCGAGACAGAGTATGTTTCATCTTCAGCCCCATTGCTATCAATGGAAACTGACTTTGTGATTGTCAGGTCTTATATCAGCGAGCTACTGGGCCAACCGAAGAAGAAAGAGAGTCTAGGCGGTTTCCTATCCCAGTCGTCTCTCCTGTCTCTGAAACTCGGTCGCGTTGATGTCCGCTTCCACGAGCCATGGAGTTTGAGGGCTTTTCTTACACAACAACTGCAGCGGTTGCAGCTGTCTGACGACCTGTCATCGGGAATTAACCTCTCCTCCTCTGACCGGGGTAGGATCCTTCGGACACTGGGTTACAAAGTTTTGTCCGATATCAACGCAGTGTCCGTTGTGATGCCAACTGCGCTCGTTGGCACAGTTTTACTTACCCTACGTGGCCGGGGCGTGGGCAAGGGCGAACTCGTCCGTCGGGTAGAATGGCTGAGGGAACGTGTTCGAGCAAAGGGCGGACGGGTGGCGCACTTTTACCGAGCACCAACCGAGCAAGTTGTGGAGCGCGCATTGGAAGTGTTGGGTCCGAAACTCGTGGGTGTGGTGACCGGACTGGTTGAACCGACATATTACGCGGTGGACAGATTTCAACTATCGTTCTATCGTAATATGACGATTCATCTGTTCATCTCGGAGGCATTGGTATCCGCTGCGATGTATACGCGAGTGAAGCAAGGCGGTGGTCCCGCCCATCAAGATATTCCCTATGAGGAGCTGGTGGATCAAGTGTCTTTCCTCTCGCAGGTATGTTCAATGACTGACCTACAATGTTGGTTGCGACTCACTGATCATGATTAGCTGTTCCGTGGTGAATTCATCTTTCCGCAGGAGGGCTTGATTGCCAATCTTGAGCGGACTCTGAACGGATTAGAGAAAGACAACGTGATTCGAATCACGAGAGATGCGGCCGGGGCTCCGACCGCAGTCGGTCTCAGCGATTCTGAGCGGCAGTGCGGACGGGAGAACTACGATTTCTACTGTTTCTTGATCTGGCCATTCATCGAGGCGAGCTGGTTGGGTGCTGTGTCGTTGATGGGTCTTACACCGCCGTCCCGGGATATGGCAGATGTTTGGATCGATTTGAACAAAGCGCAAGATAGCGCGCAGCTAGTAAGCGGCGATTCCAATTCAAATGTTGTACAGAGTTTGCTGATAGACGAACAGCTCGGGAAAACGCTGTACCATCAAGGAGATCTTTCGTACTTCGAGGCGGTGAACAAGGAAACCCTGAAGAATGCATACCAGCGGTTTGCTGAGGAAGGCATCATTCTCGTCGCACGAAGCAAGGATAACCGCATACCACCCACCATGAGGCTGGCGCCGGAATGGACGCCAGAGAGAGACCCAGTTACGAACCGTCTTCTTGACCGAGGCCGGCTTTGGGACTTCACAGAGCGAATTGCCAAATCCCGTCGGGAAGGGTATGTTACTCTTTTCCAAGCCGATATTTTGTTCGGAATACTAATTGTGCTACCAGGAAAAATCGCCGAGATGGAGCTACTGTATCCTCTCGTGTGCTCACCATGACAGACACAGTAGGACGGGCGCTATTTGAGCGCGCTACTCGATCTGATACCACCGATATGGATGTTACTTCGCGAAAGGAACGGAGAACTGCCATTGCCGAGCGTGCACATCTATAGAAGAGAATGGGACGGAATCAAAGATATGTGAAGTGGAACTTGTGCGGCAACGATCACTATATCTCCCATCTCCCAATTGTGTATAGTACCGAGTACATATGTGCCTTAGCCTATTCGCGATGCTCCTACGACTATTTGTCTGCAGAGCTTGAATACGGAAGAGCAGTTACCCTTATGGCGAACCTTTCCCAAGTGTTTTCTTGCTTTTTCCCTTTTTCCTTCCTTTCGCCTATATTCAGAAATACGACAGGATCCAATATTCACGAGGTAAGAGCCACGGTACAGTACGATGTTGCTACTTTTTCACCAACATGGCAGCAAGCCTTGGAATCAGGTCGAGACCCTCTTTCGAGTTCTTGTCTATTTGCCGACGAGTGAGACATCGTCACAGAAGTATGTTGCATCACAACCTGCTTCCCGAAGGGATCAGCCTGTCGTTCGGGCAGCGAGCGTGTTTGAAAGGCCGCCAATGCTCTTAAGCCTGTCGCTCACGGTCAATTGTCTCATCCCCGCACTGTTCACCATAACTCGACATTTGACTGGTAATTGATTGACGCAGATCATCATCTACCCATCGTGCTCGATATCTATCACCCCTGGTCCTCTTGGGATCGTGATGCGGATTGCAAGCGGATTGAACAGATAACTGAAACAAATAATACGTGTTTTAACTATGTCAAATTCCATTTTCAGTATGGGGGCTGTTGAGCCTCCTCGATAGGGAAAATTATTTCCAAGTCCACGAATCACGCTCCATAATGTGACTACAGGTGCATGTGACGCTATTCCTGTTTCATGATATTTCAGGGTCTGCAAATGGCCCACATTCTTTATACGGCATAGCTTGACCAGGTTGGGTAAGTTTGGGAAAGTTATTAATACGGACTTCGTAAGCCAGGGTAAAGCAGGGCAAAGTTATCTAGGATCGTCGTCATTACAATCCCTAACATACCTGCCAACCAAAAAGATAAGACGATGTTCCTGCAGACATCGTTCGGTGGACTTCCCTTATGCTCTCTTTGATCTAATCTAATTCCATTCCCACCTTCTCGTTTTGCTCGACGCTGCAGTCGCCGTTCGTTTTGACCTTATCATTCTGCTGCAGCTATCTTGCTCGCGTCACCGTGGCAATCGTCGAATTTCGCTCGCTTCTCCGGTCCACTGCCCCGAAGATATAGTAGAATGAAGCCTTGACCCGAAAATTCTTCAGCCCCGATAACGTGCGCAAATGGTGAAATGTGGGTGTGCTGTCGTGAGAACACTGGCTGGGCGGGATATTGACGCGGCTTCAACGTGGCAGGGCGGTATGCTGTCATTTTGGACGCAGGCTCGTCCGTAAGTGCTACACGGCCTCAATGGCAGATTCTGCGGGCTATCCTCGAGTTCTAACCACGTTGCGCGAAAGGGAACTCGCGTCTATGTTTACCGATGGCTCGATAGCGCAAGGGCTCGACAATCAGCGAGCCCTAAGGAGCTCAAATCGCTTCCCGAAATCAAGACGAAGAAGCACTGGACGAAAAAGATCCAACCGGGTAAATTCTGCGAACCATTTTGCAGTTCTCTGACAGCAAGGTTAACTTGATTTCCCGGGTTCTCATAGGCATATCAACGTTTGCCGACAAGCCTTCTCGAGTCGGACCGGATCATCTGGACAAACTGCTGAAACATGCCTTGGACGTCATCCCCGAGCCAGATGTCAAAGATACCCCCTTCTTCCTTCTTGCGACGGCTGGAATGAGGTTACTGAGCGATGCGGACCGCGATCGAATTTTGAGCGAGGTCTGCTCGTATGTAAAATCTCATTCCAATTTCCTCGTTCCTGATTGCGGGATTCATATTCAAGTAATACCGGGCGCAACCGAGGGTCTCTACGGCTGGATTGCAGCGAATTACTTGCTGGACAGTTTCGATGGCGACACTGATGCTCATGAGAGCGGTCATCACACCTATGGGTTCCTGGATATGGGCGGCGCATCCGCCCAGATCGCCTTCGTTCCGAGTGAAGCCGAAGCTCGGAAACACGCTAACGATCTCACGTTGCTGAGATTGCGAAATCTGGATGGCTCGATACAGGAGTATAAGGTATTCGTTACATCATGGCTGGAATTTGGTGTCCGGGAGGCGCGGCGCCGTTACGTCGAGGCTCTGCAAAAATCTGCAGGGGGTCCAAAGACCAAAGAGATACCGGACCCATGCCTCCCTGACGGACTGCGCACATCACTTGACGGCAAACCGGTGTCATCCGAATCACGCGAAACGCAGCTTTTTGGTACTGGCAGGTTCGATGAATGCCTGGAGCTGACTTACCCCTTGCTGGACAAAGATGCTCCATGTCCGGATGAACCGTGTCTACTGCATGGCATTCACGTCCCGGCAATTGATTTCAACGTCAACCACTTTGTTGGTATCAGCGAGTATTGGCACACCACGTACGAGATATTCGAGATGGGGTACAAGGATAAGGCTTATGATTTCAATACGTATCAAGAAAGAGTCAACCAATTCTGCTCCCAAGATTGGTCTGCGATTGAAAAGGGCATCTCGGAACATCGATGGGGCTCCAAGGTTGACGAGGACAAGGCGATGGAAGTGTGTTTCAAAGCATCATGGATCATAAATATGTTGCATAGTGGCATTGGAATCCCGCGCGTGGGCCTTGACAGTGTCAAAGCATCTACGCAAAATGGGACGAAAGAGGTCCTGGAACACGGCAAAGAGAAAGGCTATTTAAGTACCTTTCAAGCCGTCAACGAAATCGATTCTACAGAAGTGAGCTGGACCCTCGGCAAAGCCGTCTTATATGCATCTTCGTTGATCCCCGTCGGAGAAAATGATTTACCTGTGGGATTTGGGAGCAATCAGCCTGGTGTGCCTCCAGACTTTCAATATCCAAGCATACGGGGTCCGACCATCATCAAGGAAACCGATTTCGAAACATGGCGTGAAGCCCTTTTTGGAGGAGAGTCTCCTCGTCGGATTCCCGGACTATTGCTGTTTCTGCTGATTGTTGTAATCATGGCCTTCTACCTCTGCGGACGAAATCGACGTGGGCGGATATACCACAAGCTACAGAGCTTCTTCGGCCATAAGGGGTCTCGCTTCAGCCGAGGCTTGGGAGGAAAGCTGCTTGGACTCCGACTTAACAGCCCGGCCTACGAGCGAGTCATGGAGGAAGGTGGGCTCGATTTGGGGGAGATGAGCGGGAGCAGTGAGAGCGACAGGGGTGACAGCTTGGACTATGATTCCTCGAAAAGCCCGTCCAAGCGGTCGTCCCTGTTTAACGGATCTAATACTCCTACCTTGAAGTTCGAGTTGGACAATGGATCTGGCAGTAGCATCGGACTGGGCATTTCCAATATCCACGATCGCCAAGGCATGGTCCTTCGAAACGATAGTCGGGAGCATTTGGTCCCGGCAGTGGCGAGTGGCAGTCGGTCTCGAGCAGGAAGTCCGACGCGGATGTATCGCAAGTCTCCAGTGTTGGCACCGATGGATGGTGAACAATGAGTTTGCAAGTTGTTATGATAATTCGGATTTTATGCTGTCGGGTGTAATTTTTGTTTGGCCTGGATGGGATTCGGTGGATATCTGGCGTTCGATGGATGTGCAGGTTTTTCTAGACTATGGAGTTTAGAGGATGGACAGGGTGTTTGAGTTGTCATGGACTTAGCATTGTAACATCTATTGTGACTGTTGTAGGTTACTTCTGTTCCTTGCAGCATGGATTTAAGCCGTTCATCAAAAGATCTACGAAGTAGATATGTAGTGGCTAGAATTGCTCCCTAATCAAGGCCCGTTCATCATAGAGCCTAAATCACGTGACAACGCATTATCGATAGTCACGTGCACCTGTATCTGCGAAGCTTGGAAAGTTAATCCGCCAAACTCCAGCAGCATTCAAAAGGATTGATATTTGGCTTTTTTGACACGATCAGCTCCGAAGGAAAAAAGAAGCGTGCGCGTTTTCAGTCCGATTTCGTTAATTTGGTTGGAGTTCGTCCAGCATCGATTTTCTTCAGCCTGCATTTCCGTCGTCGTTTCGTCTCCTGCCTCGCAGCTAACCTACGCCATGCGGTTAACTGTCGAGCTCATTGAGAATTCCTTGTCGTATATCAACCCACTCAAGGAGCGGGAGCTTGACTTACGAGGTGGGTAATATCCTCAAACCTGAAAAGAACAGATACTACACTTGTCTTGCCCCTTTCCTTTTCGTTTTCTTTGCGTGGTGCGTTCTGTCTTTTTTAAAACTTGGAGAGAACGGCGTTGATTCATCATGTCATAATCTGGCTTGAGACCAGTACAGGTCATAAGATTCCCGCTATTGAGAATCTGGGTATTGCAAAGGTACGGTTCTAATCGCGTGGTGTTTACTTGCGCGGCGGTTTTGCTAATGAATGAATTACGCGCTGTACAGGATCAAGATGCGATTGATTTCACCGACAACGATATCTTTTCCCTCTCGAATTTTCCTTTCTTTCCTCGACTTCGAACGTTGATGCTTGCGCGTAATCGGATCAATCATATTCAGCCGACGCTGGCGTCGTCAATACCCAACCTGACAACTTTGGTCTTGACCTCGAACAATCTTTCCGAGTTGGCAGATCTCGAACCGTTGAAGAATTTTCAACGCTTGACGCATCTGGTATTGATGGAGAATCCGGTGACGAGGAAAGAGGTAAACTTGGAATTTCTTTAGTGGATATAGATATGTGGCCATTGCTGACGAATCTTTTTGGTTGAATAGCATTACCGGTTATGGGTGATTTGGCTGAACCCGAGGATCCGTTTCCTCGACTATCAAAAGGTGAAAGATGCCGAGCGGGCAAAGGCCACAGAGCTGTTTGGCACGCATGAAGAGCCCTCGGCGCTGGCGTCGAAGATCAAGGGCATCAAATCGCGAACCTTTGACGTGCCATCTGGTGGCATCGATGGCACTGGGCGAGCGCCGGGTGAGAAACCTCTCCGGGTCAAACTGACAGAAAAGGAGAGGAAGCGTGTTGAGAAGATGATCCGCGAAGCCAAGAGCTTGCAGGAAATCGCGCGTCTCGAAAGGGAGCTGAACGAGGGACGTATCCCTGGTGGTGCGATGGAAGGCCTTGAAGAGGAAGACTCCGACAGAATGCAGACGTGATCGATGGTTTTGTCCTTTGGTATAATTATTTCGGAGCTTTCATCGCGCTTAATGAAGGAATAGAACGGGAAACCGGGTGGTATATCGAGGCTAGCCGTACTCACGTGTAACGATTCCTCGTGTTTGGAACAAAACCAGCTGGAGTTGATGCCGCTCTGAAATTCGGATATGTATTTCCGGTCTAATACATATCTACCATTTTACCGTTCGTTTATATTCACATTCAACATTCCTTGCAGGTTTTCGTCCGCTAGCTTAGGGCTGGAATGTCCTTGGTGTAGCTTAGTCATCGTTAAGGTCCAATCCGACGTCATAGACTCCAACATCCACCTTCCGTCTTAAGCTTCTGTCCCTCTCGGGGTTGATCCATACTTTGGATCACACGTACTAGCAATTCTGGCTTCCTGTAGTCCTCCCCCCATAAGCTCTCAAACATCCAGTCAAATTGGCGTTACCAATTCGCCCTCTCCAGACACACCTTGGCCCGGCATCCCGAACCATTGCCAGAACCATGACAACAACAGCCAACCCCGCGAGCGCGGGCCCAGCTCCCTGGCGGTCGCTCTTCCTGGAGCACATCTCCAAGCTCGACGAGCCCTACATGTCCGTCGCAACGGTGGGCCGAGATCCTCACTCGCAGCGTCCCGTACCGCGCGTCCGCACCTGTGGATTCCGAGGCTTCTTCGGAGAGCTTCCTCTCCACCCGCTCGCGGAGAGGCAGCTAAAAGAGGAGAACCAGCTCAATCCGCGGATCTACGAGAGCGAGATGCTTTCGTTCACGACTGATGTGCGGATGGAAAAAGTGGAGCATTTCGAGGGCTCGGATGGGGCGATCGAGGTAGTGTTTTGGGTAAAAGATGTCATGACGCAGTGGCGGTTGAGGGGGAAAGCGCTGGTTATTGGTGATGAGGCGGGTAAGCCGGCGGAAGAGGAGGCGAGAGCGGAGATTCTCAAAGGACTGCGCAGAAGGAGAGGGGAGGATACGAGAAGCAGTAAGGATGGTGATGATGCGGACTGGACATGGGAGAAGGAAGTGACTGCGTATTTTGCCAATCATAGTCCTATCATGCGGGGTGAGTATAACCCTCCTCCCTCTTCCTTTTTCCCGATTTTCTTCTATTCTATTCCATAAAACCGAAATGAGGAATTTCGTCGGCAAAACCTAAGAATGGTTGCAGGGTCGTTCAAGAATCCTCCTCCCGGACGCTCCATCAGCGAAATACCTGACGATCCAAATCTAAGATTGGGCCAGCTTGTCCCTGATCTGCAGGATCCCATTGCGAGGAAGAACTTCAGAGTAGTGGTTATCCGGGTTGATGAAGTTGACCAGTTGGATCTGAGTAAGCCTGAAGAATGTCGACGATGGAAGTTCACATCTATTCCGACGGAGGATGGTGAACGCTGGGAAGAGGTGGAATTGTGGCCTTGATGGTGGTGCGTGATGTGATATCAAGAGATGCCGCAGCTCCTTTAATATGGGACAACTTGTCAAGTATTCGTTGTCCTTGTGCTCATGGATACAAATAAGTTAGGCCCTGCACCATCTGACGTAGGGAAGATTCATGATCTCATTCCTACAGCTCATTGTCAATTGAAAGGATGCCTATAGAAACAATGCTCCTATTCCATTGCTGCTTCAATGCTATTTTGATCAACAAAAGCCAGAACAAAGATTGGTGACCACTAGGACTAGATGAGCTATTTCAAGCTTACCAGCTCATAATGCCAACTGGTAGATAACCTATGCCATTGCAAGGCCGAACACCAATGAGCTCATCACTCAGCGAGCAACCGAGCACATCTAGAGTCGGGACTGCAGCTGATAGACAATAGCGCGCTAATAGTTCGTTGACATGGCCGGGACGATCAGGGCCAGTTCCGAGAACCCGCGTCCGTGCTCCGACAATACGCACGGGACGTCAGCATTCCCCGTGTGCAATGGGTCCAAGATGCGGCGCCTCATCGGATCCCCGGGAGAAGGATCCGCGACGTCGCTCCAGTGATCTTCGCGCCGCTCGCGGAAGCATCAACGATGCCCAGACCACGGATATGAACCGTGAGATTAGACATGCAAATGGGTAAATACCTGCATTAATATTTGAAATGATAATGAATACGAGCAGGTCGATTCAGGAACCACTTCCATAACTGCCGTGCTCGGCGCAGCAGAGGCTAATCACGTGGGGATTCATCATTTCATCTGCCGAACCGCGTCAAGCGCAGATGTCAACCGGATACATCATCGACTCCCAATGAGCACATTTTTTTTTTAAAATCCTGAGGCAGATGCCTAGACGGCGGATCTCCTCACGAATGAGGGGGCGACATCACGCCAACTCCTAACAAGCAATCACTTCGTCGTCCCTTTGAGAAGGCCTCTTAGTTCACTTGGAATCTTCAATCCTGCTTCGCACAGAATATGAAGCCCTAGATGGCGAATCATGCCGCTGGAACACGACAAATTTCTCGAGGTATTTGGAGCAATGTATGCGATAATGCGGCGATTCAATCCCTAAGGCCAGGGCTCCCGATAAGGGAGACACCATCCCTAAGGAATTGGCTTGGTCTGCATGAGGTGCACTGATGATACGGGTGCACCATGTGTTGGATTCGGCTTTGCAAGGATCCCAAGCAGGGTGTTCATTATCGTTGAAGGTTCTCCTGAACCGCAATGTTGGTGTTTCCGAGAGCTTGGATCAGGAAAGATACCTCATGGGAGATCATCATGTCATGATAGATCAAACTTCAAAGGAATCCTTTCCGACAGCTCTGGACGAGTGCTTCTGGGCTTGGCTTCCAGCCTTCCAGTTTCCCCGGCGCCAGTTGCGCCACAAGCTCGGCGACTGCCCGTCGACTGGGCTAGGCTTTTTTGTTGACTGCCCAGAATCACCCGTGCCGGCAGAATGAATGGCTTACACATCACAGCACGTGACTTAACGCAGTGGACTCGGCGAGTCAGTAGCCTCCCATTGGTCCACGGTCTTTTTTCTCATTCGTTCGATTGATTAACAATAGCTGAGGTGGTGCCGGATTCAGATTGGTCAGTCTTGAGCACTGCCCTAATACGGTTTAGGGCAGGCGTTGGGATTGGGCTTCCGGCCATCCGCAAAATGAACTAAAAAATTTAGTGCAATTATCAATGCGCTAATTCGTGACTTGTTCTTGTTGGCACGGAGCAACCACGCCATTTCATGCGCAGAACTCCCAAGCTTGCTTTGCGGCCAGTCATGCCTCGTAAAAGAAGACAATGAATCACGTCTTTGTCAATTCATCACCGCAACCGTAGATTATTGGGGAATTTCATCCATGGATTTTATGTACAAAACCGGAACGATCTTTCGTGTGGTTAAATTTGATCCAATTTCCGAAATAAGGCTGGAACTGGCCCGGGATCGCTTATTTCGACGGGGGGGCAGGCTTATTGCCACGGCCCTAAACTCAGCCGGGCAAGTTCCTAAAAGTTAGACTGGGGCCCTAGAGTCTCCCTAACGCGGCCCCGAGAGACCCTAATGCACGTCTCCCACGCTGCGCTGCTGCACGCTCAGACTCCTAGGATTGCATCCGCTGTTCTAATCCCTGTCCCTTGACCAAACCATTTTCCGCTCTCTTCCCCGTCTCCAGTTCCCGCCCTTTCTTTTTCTTCTCAGACCACCCGCTCTCTTCTCTTTCCTCTGTTACCATCCCTTTCCTTGCTCCGTTAACGAATTCCCGGCCCAGCGTCGCTGCTCCCGTGCTGGGTTGAGTAGCCTGGCCTCCGACTCCTTTTTTCCCAAAGGTCATGCTAGGACCCCCAGGCATTGGGTGACAAGAACCCCTTAAGAGGACGAGAGAAGAGGCCCTCCGATCGGGTCTGAACTCCGCCGAACGACCTGTCTACGACCTTTTCGAACCGATTCCTTGTTACGACTTTTTCTTTTTGAGTTTCTGTTTTTCATCGCCATTCCGGGTCGACAACCATGACTGCGGCTTTTCAAGTAGACGGGGTGCAATGCTTTACGCATGTCACCGAGAATGTCCCCTCCTGGATCGAACGGGTATCCGCCCTGGCGAAACACTGCGCGCAGAAGCATGCCGAGTTCGCGGAGGAATACAAGAAGCTAGCCCACACAATTACACCCCGACGTCGGAAGAATAGTTCGGTGCACTCTATTCACTCGTCGGCCGCCTCGCGGGCAGGAGTATCCGGTACCCAATCAGCGCGACGACGCAAGAGAGATCTGGATGAGGCGTCTAGGGTGTCTGGTGAACTCAACCAGGTTTTGCGGAATCGACATCGACTCGTGATCCATTATGACGGGCATACGCAGAAGGAGCTAGAGCAATTCACGCGTGACCTCGGCATTGCGCGGAATAACATCCGCAAAGGTCGGATTACGGAGATGATGCGGAATCCGTCGTCAGGGTTAGATATCGTGCCCTCTGCCATGTCGTCGTCGGCTCTCCTCGCACGATCGCAACAGAACCAGGCTCTGGCCCAGAGCGCCCAGGGAGGGGAGCGACAGGAGAATGTCTTTGACTCCGTGGATAAGCAACTCGAGGCAGTGCAGAATCTTTGTGAGACGGCCGCGCATCAGTTCCTTCGATGTGGGGACTGCTCGAGAGAGTTCGAACAGGTGCAGGAGAAGCTCTACTCAATTCGGGACTCTGCCCAAGACGCACTGCAGCGATTTCAGGAGGCCCGAGCAAAAGAACCGCCACCATCAGAGGAAACGAACGCCGAGTCGTTGGTTGAAAAGATCAAGATCAAGAATGAGCGTTCAGCGCCCAGCGAAATCACGCCGGCAATGCCTGCCCCGGCGTCGAAGGCCACGAACGGCATGTCCATCGAGGTTGACGACGCAGAGTCCAATTCATCGGTGTCTCTTGACCTCACCGCATTCAAAGCCCGTCGGATGAGGAGATAAAACCTTACACGGGCTCACACGACTCCATCGCCTACCTCCGCTCCACTACTCATGGATGGCTTGTCAGATACCCCATATGGCATCTTTTTTCCGACTATTGTGCATCCAGTTCGTGGTCGGGTGTTTGTGATTCTCATGATTGATTTTTTTTGTGGCGAGCATGATGTGATTCATTCATTTTTGCATCAATACTATGCATCTATAACGGGACCCATGGCTTTAGTATGAAGTTCCGTTGAAGAGGGTCAGGCCATTCTTTTGTTTCCTCTCTTAATGTTGACTTGGATGTCGATTGTTGGCGGATATCGTCTTTGTAACTACATGGGTAGTTATTCAACGGAACGGCGTTTGTCGGCTGACAATGTCTTTGATTTGTCGCCGTAGACATGGACAACTGGCAATGTACTACACTTTGCTTATCGTTAGACAATTCGAGTCCCCTTTTCCTCGACATGCTTGGTGGAATAACGTCTTGACTCCTGTTCCTTGGACACTGAACAGAACCTATCTGAACTCTTGGCAAATTCTAGACAAAACTTGCAGAGCCCTCTGTGAAGGAGGGAGGCTGGCTGCTGATCGCCCTCCCCTCCTGATTCGATTCCCCCCCTCCGCATCTCATCAAGATTTTGAGTTTTGCTGAGGGAAAATCAACGGCCACAGCGGGAGCGGATCGAAATTTCCACTCTGACAATTCCCCGTTTCCTTTCCGATCCAGTAAGCGACCTCGCTAAAACTTTAATACTCTGCCAATCGTTTTTATTTATTTGGCCAGCCACCAGCGTTAATTATCCACACGGGGTCGCGGCCCGAAGCGCCAAGTTTTCCCTAGCTTCTTTTTTCCCTTCTCATCCGTCCCTTGTCAGCTTCATTTCATCCGATACGAGCACAAACTTGCTCGCAATACTCCGTGCTTGTCGCCCTCGGCTCTCGGTTGGGATGAGCTGAATATAGCCTGAATTTTTTTTTTTTTTGTTGTTGCTTGATCATCGGTACCCGGCTTCAACTCTGTAGTCTTTTGATTGACGTGGTCGGTTCCGTGACACCGCTACAAAGCTCGATGTCACATCGGACCTCCGATGGGGAACATGGACATACAGTAATGGGGCAGGACGAGATTTTTTACGTGAATTTGTTGGTTATGAGCGCCTGATGCATGCAGCATGCATAAACCTGTTAGATTGTTCATAATTGCATGCTGCTTGCAGGCCGCTTTGGCCAGTACGAGTACTTTGTGGCTGCAGGTTCGCCGGTTCGAGCAAGGATCATCCCACTAAAAAGCTCGAATCGAATCATCATCGACTGATCTGAATAATAGCACACGATAAATTTATGGAGTAAACGCCTGCACTTTCTTGCAGAACTTCGATCACCGCCTTTTCAGTGTTTCCACAAATAATGATCAGCCTTGCGCTGAAGGATGGTGTGAGACCTCCCAAGGCTGCAACTCGGATTGATCATCAATGCATTCGAATTTCGGTGTACGGAGCACTCCGTATACATGCGGGCCCTTTGCAGCCGCAACCTGGGCACGTGGGCTGCCATCAAAGAAGAGTCACAATGTCTTGATTCCTGACCGCGTCTTTCTTTGAGAAGGGGGACCGCTCTCGCCACAAAGTACTCCGTACGAGAACTACGAGTACGCAATGGTTTCGATCTTATCGATCTCAATGCTGTGCTCGCCGTTTCTGTCATCATATCCGATCGTGATGAGGACTCGCTACCTGAACTGGCAATGAGGAGGGAACAAAGTTTCGGTCTCTTCCATGGAATCCGCAAACGGGAAGTTTATCTGCAAATGACCGTTGTGGAGGTTGTCAAGTGCTGAGCTTATTATTCGCACGGCCTGGGTGGCTCCCGCCTTGTTTCAGCAACGGTCAAGCTGCAAAAAATACCTTTCCGCGCTCGGCGATCCCGCTGCGTCCGTAGCTGATATCATGATTTTCAGGCGTACTCCGTACTCCGTATATACTCCTCACCCTGGAGGCGTGGCATAATAACTCTGTAAGGTTCATCGCACGGCGGTCTCCACGTCAGAACCTCAACAACGTTTTCGTGTCACTTGCTTCTAAGCGAATTGGCCCGTGTGCTGCCTGGATTCATGCGGTGGAGGACAGATTGTCTTTTGTTCAGGCTCGGAGGACCCTGAATGGAGCATTCGGCCGACACCCGTGTGGACACTCCGCACTGGAGTCGGAGAAAAGCTTTCTTCTCGACTCGCAACCTCATTTTTCATGAAAGGGAGAGCTGGAGACGGGAAATATTCCATGGCCCGTGCGCTTCGAATATTCGAACATTCGCTCTCATTTCCTGAACAAGATAGCCTAAGCGATTGTCCGAGCCTCTGAAGATTTTCACTCATCCGAAGCCTTTTTTCATCTTGGCAGTTTGAACTCCCTCTTGGGGGCGTTGGAAGGTATCAGTCTATGACACGTCGGCATATTGTCCTCTATCGGACTGGGACAGTTGCATTTGTCTCACTTGGAAGTCCATTCATGTAGACGTCAAAAAGACGGAATTCTGAAGGAGTGGCAAATTGAGGCTCATTGGGCATGGCCGAGACCGGTTCTCCTCGGAGATGCAAAAGGCCACCATTTCTCGGAGCGCCATGGGCGAACTGGTGAAGATGAGTGAACAAGGCGATGAGCTCGTCCGTGATTTCCAAGCCCCAATTCAGAAAAATTTCCAGGAACCTCACTTCTTCAAACTCAGAACCCAGCCAGATCCGGCATTATGCTCCGGCTGCACTGTGGAGGGCGTGGTGAGGCAATCGCGCCGATTGGAGAGCCAGGGGCGAGCGATTGATCTATCCGCTGCATCCTTCACTCCCTACCGTTTTGCTCCCGCGTTCTCCTTCAGCATGAACAGAAATTTGACATCTAGACAGATGAATTCTTTTGCAGTACTCTTCGAGACAGCTGACTGTCGATTTCTTTGTCGAGATGGCAGAAAATATCCAGGCGATATCGAATATCAACTGGCATTACTTCGGTCGTATGGTTTGTTCACAGGTGTGTCAGTAATCCCGTACTCTAAGCTTGCTTTCCAAGTTTCACTCCCGAGCTACATATAAGAGAACTGGTTTTCGTACCGACTCCCAAGTTTCGGTTGAGCTACTCCGATATCATGGGTGCAAAACTCTTGCGTTCATGAGCTTAGACCTGGCGGGCGGTCGCACAGAAGTGGTGATGGCTGATGCAATGAGAAGCATCTCCGATAGCGATATCGCCTGCAACATGCTCGACCGGCCAAGGAGATTTTCATCTCCTCACTGCTGGTTTTACCATGCCCGAATACAGGATTATCAAGTGCAATGCAGGACATAACGCGGCGAAGGTGCACCCATTTTGTCCCGTGCACGATGCAACACCAATCTCATCGGCTACGTCTATTGACCCCAGGGAGAATCATGGGAGAATAATAAGGTCAATGTTCAAACTCTTCGAGAAGACGGCAGTTACAAATGTAACAGACAACAGTATTCTCAACTACAGTCAATGCCTGAACGAAAAATCTGGTTCCTTCCTGCTCGAGGCTGAGTGAATGATGAACACTCACACAGTCCTCACATCCCAACTTGGGAAATTTCTGCCACTCTCATCTCGAATGCCATGGCAACACAGAGAAGTTTTCTTCTGCTTCTTCTATTTCCCTCTGTTGCTCTCCTTCAACTGTGCACAGTTTCCTCACGCACGGCATTGCCGACCTGTTCTCAACAGTGGTAATCTGAGTGGCATCAAGATGCACCTTTCGACCCCAAAGGCAAGCTGCACATTGCAATACAATGAAGGCTGGACCATTCATAACCGGGACTCCGCAGGGTCGGTTGCACGGCAGCGCGGGGAGAGCCACCGAGGGTAGGCAGTCCCCCCGGTCTCCGCTGCATGTGAGTAATCAAGAGATCAAACAGAGAGGCAACTGAGTTGACCGTGCAGCTGTTCAATCACACCTATCAGCGCGGCATGACTATCCAGGAGGAAGACCTGCAGATGTGTCTTGATATTGAAGAATACGTAAGCGAACAATGGGTATGGCCATATATTCTATGTCTTCTTTCTAAACGTCCACAGGCACTTCGCAACAATGCCAAAGCGAAGCCTCAGTTGCCATGCGCCGAGAAGAGAAAGTCAACGCAGGAAGGTCCAAGTGATCGCTGCAAACAGCGGCGCTGTGAATCCAAGAGTAGCCTGAATGATGGAGAGCCCGCGGTTCTGCCGGCACACAAAAAGGCCAAATTCACAGCTTCCCCGGATTTTGGCGAGGTACAGGTAGATGAATCAGCAATCATCGCAGATGGCTACCCAACCCAGATTGGCCTCCCTGAAGATAATGGCAATACCGCCACTTATGACATTCCCATTCCAGACATGTATCACCCATCGGATGAGATGGCAATGACCCTTCTAGAAGACCACGTGAGGCTCACCCGCAAGAAAGCGAACAAACCTACCTTCCAGATTCACGAAGATGCCGAAGTTGCACATTCGGATGATGAAGATCCCGAGGATGAACTCGACGAGATTGTAGAGTTCGACGAGCCCTGGTGGCCTGAGGACAATAAGGAAAACGAAGAATACGAGTACTACATGATGACCGAAATGGACATGGGAGCAAGTCAAGAGATGATCATCGATGCCGCTATTGCTAACCGTGACGGGGAAGAACAAGAAGTGCGGACGGAAATCCCCGAAGATTCACAGGCAATGCAGGCGGATGCAGCCATCCCCCGAGCTCGATATCCGTCCTACCTCGGATCTCCGCTCCGGGAGCTGCATATCCCTGGATCGTCTGACTTTTGAAACGAATGACTCATGAAGCGGTGGTCCCTTCCGCGAGCGTCGGATCTTCGGAGAGCATCGGAAAATCCCTAAAGAGGATCTAACTTACGAGTTACAAACTTGATAGTCCCTGTAGTCCCCAGATGGCGAGAAGGAACTACGACGTCGATCATACGATGAAGGGTCCAGCAAGGAGATTCTCGGCAGTGCAGCGCATTGACCCCCTTAGATGAGTTGTGGTGGAGACAAGATTAATCTCGCGAGCATACCCATTTCAGCAGTGGTGCGATTTGATCTATCACATAGCCTAAAACAACGGGGAGCTGGCTGCTCGTTGGAAGGTTACGTGGTGGATAAGAGCGTGGATCGGGCAACACGAACATGGCCACGCGCATGGATCCCCTTTCAGCTTATCGACCATGTCTGCTGTCTCTCTCAAAAAAGTAATCCGAGCCTACGAGTAGTTAGTGCTTCATTCTGAATCTGAGGAGTTACTCCGTACGATTGACCAAGCTATGCTCTAATGTGCTTGGAGGGCTACTTCGTTGACTCCGCTGAACAATGACGACAAACTCCCACGCCGAGTAGCTTGACCTTCGATTCAACTTATGAACTTGTTGCTCAATGAACTAATATCATTAAATTATGTATTACGTGTTCTCAACATACGTACACTCGGTATATCGTACCTCGTAGGATGCTCGTAACCCGAGTCATAACATATCAGCAGACAGAAAAGGAAAATAAATCAGTAGTAAATCTTCTCCTCGTAGATCGGCGGCCGTCCCTTCTCCTCGTTCCACCGCAAGTTATTCTTCTCATCCAGCCAGGCATCCTCATCCGTGATCGGGGTGACCTTGGATGTCTGCTCCACCTCCAGCTTGGAGATGCCGGCCTCGTCACGCGGGATCCAGAGCAGCGGCGTCTTGGACGTAATGGCTGGATGGAAGTACGCGTTCTGCTCGACCTCCGGCGGATAAGTTGGGGTCTCAAGGTGGTTGGGGACGAGACGTCGAAGTGTGGCGTAGGAGGCATATTTATCAGGGCGGAGGAACTTGAGCAGCAAGTTGGCCCTGGGGCTCATGGAAGACACAGGAGCTGGAGCTGGATCTGGGTTGCCGGCCTTCTCAACGTCAGCGCCTGCGCCATCCGTGCCATCCTCGGCATGCTGAGCTTTCTCGTTGCTAGAAGTCGCAGTCACGGGTTCGGCTCCCTTGCTAGGGGAAGGCGAGAGGTCGACATCTTCCGTCTCGAGATTCTTGGGCAAATATTTGATCAGAGGTGTCAGCGCCTCATTCATAGACACGTGGTACAACACCGCAAAGACGAGGAAGATGATCATGAGAATCATCGGTCCAAGCGAGATGCGCGAGCGCGCCGTTCCGATCGCGAACAAACCAATCAGGCACACGATCGACAAATAGCAACCGACCAGCAGATGCTGTAGCGCCCGCGGGTAGATCTCGCCCTTGGTGTCGATGGATGCGTTCGACACGTAGAGGAGGTTGTAGCGGAAAGCAAAGTAGAAGAGGTAGAGGCCAATCGTCGCGAATCCCATGACCAACGGCGCAATGCACGAGTACGTGATGGCTGTCACGTTCCAAAGTCAGTAACAATAGGTACAGCCTCGACCCAGAAATGAGAGACATACCGATGACGGCCAAGAGAGACATGGGTGGAAGAACAGTTCCCCAGCCCAGACCAGACAGGCTGGACCATCGTCTGTAGAGCTTGCGAGGCGAAGTGTCGAGCAGCTTGCCAAGCACCTTGCCAATGATGAGTCCGCCGATGTTTAGAAGTGCTCCCGACGTGAAGGTCAGTCCTTGCAGTACGATATACGAGACGTAGAAGTTGGAGGCCCGCGGCAGGTTATGAGCGAGCAGATCGGCGGCAGAAGTAGGATTCTGGACAATCTTCGTAACCACGCTAGTCGCTGCCGAGGAGAGTGTCGTAACCAAAAACACCTGAACGACCTGGAAGCCAAAGTAGGCATTCTGAGTCCAAAGCTCAACCGCTGCAGCAGTCGGTGCTCCGCCCAGTTGGGCACATACTAGTTGATGGTCAGCAGCGAATCTTTTGGAACCGGGTGAGATCCACACTCACAGCGAATGATAATCGGCAGCAGCGCCATGAGCACGGCGAGCAGGACAGAGGGCAAAAGACCGGTGACAACGCCCAAGATCACATCAGGAATATCAAGAATAAACCGGAGGAACGTAACCTTGTCCGTCAAGTTGTCAATGTTGGAGATGGCACCAACAACAGCAACAGGAATTGCCCAGAAGATGATCAATGCTACAACAAAGGCAATCGTGGCAAAATTGCGCACAACTCGCTCCCACCACATGATGCGCAGGTTGGACCAGATCACCTGGGTGGGGTCCACGCCGATGTAGCGAGGGCTCATGTGAAGAGGCAGGTTGTGGGAAACCATCTGATAGGCAGCTTGGGCTTCGTTCTGGTTAACAAACTCGATAAACACGGCAGAGATACGCTTAGCCTGTCCAGCTCGGTGCTTGGCTTGCAGTTCTTCGATCTCCGGGTTTAAACGTTCAATCTCAGCACGAGCCCACTCGATAGTGTCTACTTTCTTGCCAATGAGGAACTTCAACCGATGCGTCGGGCGGTCCTCGGGCTTGAGCCAGCGCGTGGCCGCTGAGGCAGGATCCTCAGTTCCTGCCGCCGCTTCCTCATCAGAAGCACCGCCCTTCTTCTTCTTCTTCTTCTTCAACTCTTTCAGGCGTGCGGCATTCGCGTTTTTGATCAGTTTGATCTCGGCAGCCTCGAGCTTCATTGCGGCCGCATCACGTTCCTTGACCTTCTCTTCTAGCTCACTTACGTCGGTGGGCAACCAAATGTTGGCGATCTTGTCCTCGCCAAACATGCGGCGAAGCTTTGCCTGGTCCAAGTACTCATCGGGAACTGCAGTAAACAGAACCGTCTTGGAGGAGATTCGATTGGCGTAGGCGGGAGAAAAGGCATACGCCTGTCGCAGGTTGATGTAGAAAATGATCTCCCGCGTGACAAGGTAGAAGACAAAGCCTCGAGACTGCCGTCAGCAGCGCGGACACACCCGTGAACCAGAGCTATGACTCACCCAAGAAGATCCACGCAACGAAGGCGTGAGCAAAATACCGGGCGGGATCAGCCACGTTGGAAAAGGCCAGGATGTCCAACTGCCGTTTATTCCCTTTTCCCGTGGCATTGATGGGGAAGAGGATAGGCCAAGTAATGCAGCAACCCACCAGACAGACAATGGTAATCAACTTGAGATAGCGAAGAAGAAGATAGGCGTCGAGTGAATGGTGCTGTAGAACATAGGTGTCGGGCAGCTTATACATTGCAATAATCCAGTCGAACAATCCTGTTGGGGACTCGGGGGTCCGCTCATGGGGCAACAAATTGCCCACAAAAGTGCGCGGGACATAGTGGCGACGAAACTTGCGACGCAGGATGATGAAGGCCAGAATCATGGCCCCCGCGATCACGAGTGAGGGGACCAGAGTAGACACCAAGGCCGAGGCGGAACTCGACGTGCTCTTGGGGTCCTAGAGGCGGGTTAGCCCTTGCACTGGAGACATTGTAAAGGGGATGCGCCCTCACTTCTTCTGCATCTGCGCGTTTGACAAGCGTATCGACGCTACTGAAGGCGCTACTTCGGAGCCACATGGTGAAACGCGGTCCTCACCAGCAAGGGCCGCTGCGGGTGAGGGTAGAGAAGGTGGGAGAGAGACAGAACGGCAGTTGGGGTAGGAGTAAACAACGAAAATTACGACAAAGGTGTGACCATGCAAGAAAACCACTGAACGAGAGGATTGCCGCCCAAGAAATACGCGAGGAAAAGTGGAGGGAAAAGAGCGATCGCTCCCGCAAGGGAACAAGCAAGCAATGATTTGCAGCTAAACGAAGATCTTCAAAATTGGGCGAACCAGCGCTGTGGTTGAAGCAATTGGAGCTTCAGATCTCGATTTGGGTTGGGGTCCCTGTTTTCCTTGGAGCCATCGACATCATTGTCTCTACCCAAACCAGGTTCAATCTGTGGCTCGTGCACTGCATGGCGCGTGGGCCAATCAGATGCTGCTGCAGAGACTATCTCAAGCCAATCATGGATCATCAACCAGTCGACCTGTCCAAGTTTGTCGATTGGCCGATCTTGGCGTTTTCCCCCTCGGGAAAAGTTGCTCAATTCCACGGCAGTGGCCGCTGGGGGTCAGAGCATCTCACAATTTGCGATGCACACCGCCACAATGATCAGCCACAAACGCAAGCCACAGCTCGACCGACCAATCAGATTGGCTTGTCTGACGAGGCACCATGCAAGAAGCTCCATCCAGCGACGATTACCACTAGCTGATCTGGGCAAGCAGCTAACTGACCCTGGCATGGTTTGGTGCAAGATGGGCCCTTGGGACGCGACTATTGAAATCTTATCAGGACGCCACAACTTAACCAAAACTTGCTCGACAACGTGATCGACATCGTGCTCCAGGAGTTGTTACTTCAGCGCGCAAAAGCCACAGGCGATGCAGAGCTGAAACACGCCGAACATGAAACGTTTCCAGACATGAGACAATGTGATGAATTGCTTTGCTTTTGCAATCTTGATGAGAGCAAGCTGATGAGACCATGAGCGATTTGGTGCGGCGCCGAGAACAGGCGGTAGCTCGTACAAGATCCGAGTTTGAAAGGTTATTATGTGAATCCTTCCCTGCAAGGCATCCAAGGTCAGCTATCATTCACAATTTCCAGAGATCTTGTACATGTCTAGGAACAATGGCCTAGTTGGTCGGTCTGTGACTTGAAAGGTGCAAGGGTGACTGATCGTTCCAGCTGTGGACCCTGTTGCACCGACGATGACATGGGGAATTACAGTGTAGGTCAAACTCGAGGGAGATTCAAGAAGACGCATTTGACTCCTTTATTTTTTGCTCTGAATGACTGAGCTTTGGCGAGCCGCCCTGTTTGCATCTCAAGCGTTTGTTCGGCTCGCAAGTGATAGAATGTCGGGCATTCAGTTCTGCTTCATTTACCACAGTGGTCCTGTTGATGAAATGTAGTAATGCATCGACGATGCATTGTGGCCGATGCGTGGCTGGTTTGGAGAACCGGAGGCTTGAAGCATGCATCTCGCCAATTGGATCTTCTGTGCTTGGAGAATGTGATTTCCATGCAATGCCCACAGTCTGCCGTAGCGTAGCCAGGCCCATTTGTTTTCCAGTCTAATTCGGGGACGGTACTGAGTACGTCAATACCCTATCTACTCATTCATTTAGTCGGACAGCTGCAACCAAAAGCGCAAGCTTTGACTAGTGAACCCGCACTTCCCATTCGGAGGCGTGCTGTACTGCGCAGGATATTACCGACGGTGTGAATATTATTCTTAAGGGGTATCTCCAAAAGCCATCCGGAAACGACACGGAAAAATAAACATCATCGATCAAAGCGTATCATGACTTCATGGCGTCCAGATACTACCCTTTGCCAGTTGACGATACCACGGCGTCCTCTGCACCATATCTTGACCATGCTCCTAGTTTGGAGTTGCAAAGAGATGCTAGGAGGATAGGCATATCATACAAGTATTCGTTCCGTCTCCGAACTTGGATACGTGGAAAGCCGAGGTAAAACAAAGTTGCGGACAATCAGTTGTTGACAGCCAACTAGGGTGAGAAGGTTCTTTCCAGTCACATCGTCGAGGTGAAGCGGAGGATCTTGCCAGGGTTTCGAGCCTAACGAATCGCGTACAGATCTCTCTCGAAATTATCCACACTGTCATTTCGAGAAGCCATCATCAGATGGCCCAAGACCAGCTCGTTGAAGCGAAACAGCAAATCCCGTGGCAAGATTTTGGGAATTTGCAACAACTCGGCCGTCAAAAACAACCTGTGCGGATCCTTTAAGTCATAGTCGCAGTCCTCTTCCATCAACATATACACGAAGCTCTCGCATGAATAATCCTGGTACGCGCCGCGCTGCCGCACGATCGCCGTCAGGTAATTGAGAAAACGTGACGTACGACCCGGCGAATGCCGCAGGCTCCATAGCGCTGTCATGATGTAGATCAAGGCAGCGGAACGACTCCAGTCGGTTGTGGGCACGACATCGTTTACGACGTATGAGCGATCACTCATCGGGACCCTGCTAGGCCGTGGACCGCTCGCCAGCAGCTGATACAGCTCGGTTTCATAGCCGAACGTCGATGCCCGCTGTGGAACCATGACAAGGTACTCTTGTGTATTCTGCTCTGCCACCAATACCTCGCCGCGACGCAGGAAGTCGACCAGCGACCGCATGCCCTCAAGGGAAATCATGTATGACCGCGGCATCATCATGCAATACACGAAAAACAGGATACCCTGACAGACGGGATCCGGTAGGGTTATTCGATTGCGTTGGATCCGGAGGGCTTGCTCGACATATTCTACGGCCTTGGTTTGATCACCATATCGTTCCTCCTGCACGTGCAACCCGGCCAAGGTCATGACAAGATCGTCCTCGTCCATTCCATGGTCAAGTGGGTTATTCACGGCTAGTTCTGTCTGAGTCGCATAATGGTCGATCAGGTGCTGATTTGTTATCCCGGCCCGGTGCGCTTTCCATCGGGCACTGTAGCTTAGGACCATAGACCGAAAGGGGACGGGGTGTTGCATTGCTCTTCGAAACACCCGTTCCTTCACATACGAGTTCTGGCCCGACCAATAGGTGAGCCGGTGGAGCCAGTTGTCGACTAACTCGTACTCAATTGGACCAATTTCCATTGGTAAGAGCTTCACGACGGTCTCGATAGGGGCACTCAGCACACTGAAAGAAGGGGCCGCGTGCAGAGATAAAGGTGGCCCAGAAGAATGGTCTGTTGCGGCGGCAGAAAAGGCCTACATCGGGATAATAATAATAATAATAATAGAACGCGTTAGCTGCCAGGGACCATATTGTAGAATACGAGCATCATACCGATGCTTGCTCTTGACGTTGAGTGCTCGCCGACGAGGGATCTGATTCTCCCTTCGAAGGAGAGCCGCGAGAAGTCTGAGGCGGAGTCTGCTGGCCAGGATTTGCCGCCGCCGCATTCTGCGACCGTTTTGTCTGAATGTGATGTCGCATAACATGGGCTCGTTTCTCTCGAGGTGAAGTTGAGTCGACAAAGAGAAAACTCTGTCTCGCAGCATTCTCGCTGTTTGTCCGCGAAGACCGCTTTTTCGATCTCGAGGGCCTCTGAGCGGGTTGGTTATCCGCAGTCCGACCTTTCTCGGTTGTTCAGTTGCCAGTGTTCCTTACTTGCGATCAACCATGATCCGGGCACTGACCTGCGGACGAACCCTCGGAAGGATCTGGACGGCTGTCATCCATCTCTGCGCGATCTCTGAGTTGCGTTTCTCAAAATTTCCGCTGCAGACGATGCTGATTTTAATTCCTCCGAACAGCCCTCTCATGCCGTACTCAACGAATCACCATTTTTGGTGCAGCACGCACATTTTATATATCTTCTAGTTCGTTTTCAGAAAAACAATGTCTGCATGGTGACCACGAGGATCGACACCAAAAATAAATTCTCCAATAGTTATATTTCAACTTGTACAGATGGTACGAGATCGACCTGCACGGAGACGTAAACATAGTAACGATCTCTTGAGTGATGCTCTTGAATTAGGTATTTGTGCTGTTATACCGTCTCCTAGGGCGCAGCATGTCTCGTAACTGCAGGGTCCCAAGTAACCTATACAGATTAAACAGCGATTACAGCGACCAAAACACCGGGAAGACCAATGCGATCTCGCGGAAATGCAATCCCGGCTGCTGCTGTTGGTTTGTTTTGCTTTGGGGGCTGGAGATGAGATGGGGGAAGCCTTGGCAGGTCTTGTTTCCTTCCCGGGTTGCTGATAGTTACTTACCATACTGATACGGAAATTACAAGGCTTGATTATTCATAACCTAATTGCCAGATTGGGGCTGCAGAGATCTGAGCTACCATTTACTGAACGCGGAATAGTTGCATTAACTTAACACGATATGAGATGCAAAGCTGGCGCGATTGGGCCAATCGGGTGCGGCATCCAGGGTACTTTTTTGGCACTTTTAGCAAGGAGATGCAGAACCCCCACACAACCAGATGCTTGCTCTGTCCAATGAAACTTTTGCTTGGCAAAATAATTCACCCACGCTTAACGAAGTTAGACAAGCCCCACAGCGTCTTTGAGCATTTGTTCTCCATAAACCGCAACTTTAATTTGAGCACCAGCACGGAGTAGCCTGCATATTCGTTATTCATCACAACATTCATCCTTCTTGATGGATGAATATGATGTCCTCAATCAAGTTCTTGACACAGAATCGCCTCGTTTGCATCGAGCACGTGCCTAGGGCAGGCCCGATATTTTCATTAATCCAGCAACAAATCCTTCGCGGAAACGCGGATTTGTGAGGGTTTTCCTTGACAGTATACATGTACTTGTCGATTCAAAAGATAAGAAATCCCGTTTACGTGTACCAATGTCAAATGCGATTCGCCAAATGTTGTTGGCCGTATCCTGGCACATGCGGGGCATTTCCTCATGTCCTCAAACAATGGTCCTGCAGAACGCAGACAGCATCACCACACGTGCTGTTCCTATGACCAACCTTGTTGACGAAGGCGGAAATACGGAACAGTTCACACCGCCTGGAACCAGTGTGGAAGCAAGGTCGAGAAAGGCTGGCTGTGGAGGCCTGGACGGGATAGGAACGGGCGCTGGAGAAATGGTTAAAGTTATGCCCGTGAGATTGGATACGGAGAAGGGCGGTATGTTGGCAGTTCCCTGGATTGAGTTTGACTGTCGTGACGAAGTCTGACCACACATCATTGAACGATGGACTGCCTCCAGAAGAATCCACCGATCGCTCCAATTATTCGGCGAGGGATGCTACTTTTGTGTGTGCTTTTGTGTTGGTTAAGCGGCTAACTGACTCGGGCATAAGTTGGTTTTCTGCTAGAATGTGAAGGAAGTCGATTAGACAATGGTACTGCGTATTAGTGCAGCCTACTATTTGAAATTCAACATGACGCCATAACATCAGTGGCCAGTGAAGGCCGACTCTGCCACTTTTCTTGTTTGTATTCCCAGCAACATTACCACTAAGCGCTGGCCAAGCGCAGAGTAACAGAGCTATGCTCTCAGCGAGCGTTCTCATCGACACTTCGCTCCGGTAACCGATCACATTGGCCGGGCCATTCAAGCCGGCCCGAGTTCAAGCCGACGACAGAGAGCAAACTCCTCCTAGTCCGACCGAAGTGCAGTGCAAGACAAGACACTGGATCAGCAAAAGCCGGTCGACAAACTAGGCCGCTGCCCGCAGCGACTTGCATCGCAGTTCATTTGTCAGCCTACATCACCGAAAATCCCGGTCCCGATAGAGGAGCCACTCTCTTTCTTTAGAAACCAGCCGCTGATCGTAGGGCGTTGTCATTCTACAGGAGGTACTTCCCTCTACGTCGAATTCCTTCTACGTGAAAATTGGTAGCACCAGGTAAACCGGGATACCGTGGGGACTCGGATGGTCCGCACGAGACGCGTTCGGCATGTGCCAACTAGAATTGCCTTTAGGGATGGAAAGCATGACATTTTGTCCCATGCCAGTTGTTTGAACTACAAGCTTGGCATACGACGTCGCGACTCGTACAAAATGCACCAGTCCCACGCTTCGGAGCTATTTACGCCGATAAGAGATCCAGTAACACCTTGCGGCGTTTATATAATTGCCACCGCTGGCCGTCAAGTTCAACTTAACCTACTGCCGTAAAATTAGTTAGTGGACCTTTTACTCCATACTCTGTGAACTGCGACCACTCCCGCAGAAAGGCAAACATGCCCGTAGCGATACAATACCGAAATCATGCCGAACACGGGGAAAGTCCTCCAGCATAATGTTACTGGGTCGGGTTGTGGTTACAGTGTTGGTGACGTTCATGAACCGGTGCGGCGAAATGCTGAAACGACTGAGCTGGACGAGATCCAGAGGATGAACCGGGCTACTAGCATGCATCTCGTCATCGATCTGTTCCTTTGAGCCGCACCACCTGCTGCAGAGTGTTGCCTTTGGTGGGCAATTTTTCTGACAGGAGACCCGCACTCACACTCTCCCCAAATGGCCTGTTTGCGACACTCATGCCGATCTGACTGCGTAGGAGGTGTCAAGCGACAGGATTGCGCAATATCCTTTCTCTCAGTGGATAGTCCACCGCAATCCCCATTTTGTGCAAAACAGTACAATCCGGCCAACCTTCCTGGCAAGGCATGTCAAGACCAGCTGTCACTCACAATTTCCAAGCCTCAGCACATGACTAGAGCCAATGGCCTAGTTGGTTAGGCCTGCAGCGTCTCGAGCTGCAAGGGTGGCTGATCTTCCCAGTCCTGCACCCTGTGCGCCGATGACATGGGGGTTAGAGACCGGGCCAAACTTGGAGGAGATCCAAAAGAGGCCCCTTTAACTGTCTTACTTTTTGTTACGAATACAACTTTGTGGCGTTGCTATCATTCGTTGAATTCTGTTGTATCTTATTAGTATTTTGGGGAATTCGGGCTTGATTGCTCCGTAGATGGTCGAGTATTCGGCGTTGGAGTGACGCATTGTAGATACTCGTTCGGGCCGAGATGAACAGGCGGATTGCACCCGCAGTTGCATCGATGGGTAATCATGAGAGTCATGGTGCCTGAGTGCCTGATTTTGGAAGTTGAGGGTTCGAATCATGGGTTGGCTGACTTTGATTTTTGCCCTAGTTGGCCTGGAGGATATTTTATGTACTCCGTACTCCGTTCCGCACATAGAAATTACCCGATAGAAGGCAGATTCAACAATCATCTAGATACACGACAAATCACCATACCGCCCTAGAGGTCATAACGCCGAACACCTCACCGACCAGTTCTAATGAACGAAGGCGGTAATCGGAAAGAGGATGCCAGAGGCATTACCTTCCCCAAAAGACATGAACAATCATGGGCCCAGATGGCATGGACCTACCCAGTCATCAATGATGGGCCGGAGCGATGAACCGACGTCATGTATCCACGACATCTGAAAGGTCGCCAACGGAAAAAAAAAAACAACATAACCGTAGCCACCGGTCCTAGCGAATCGCGTACAAATCTTTCTCGAAGTTATCTACACTGTCGTTCCGAGAGGTCATCATCAACTGACCCAAGACGAGTTCGTTGAAACGGAACTGCAGGTCCCGGGGCAGAACCTTGATCATCTGCAGTAGGTCGGCCGTCGCCCATACTCTGTGCGAAGCTTTCAAGTCATAGTCGCAGTCTTCCTCCGTCAAAAGAAAGGCAAGGCTTTCACAGGATTCATCCCGGTCCAGGCCGTACTTCCGCACCATTAGCATTAGGTAGTCGAGAAAACGCGACGTGCGGCTCGGCGAGTCTCGCAAGCTCAGCAGTGCCGTCAGGAGATATATCAGGGCTGCGGAGTGAGTCCAGTCCGTCGTCGGGACCATCTTGTTGACGACATAGGAGCGATCACTTGGCGGAACCTTGCTAGGCCGGGGCCCGCTGGCCAGCAGACGGTATAGGTCACTCTCATAGCCGAAAATCGATGCGCGCCGCGGGACCATGGCAAGATACTCCGCTGTATTCTGTTTGGCCACCAATTCCTCACCGCGGCGCAGGAAATCGACCAGCGATTGCATGCCCTCCAATGGAATTATGTACGATCGGGGCACCATAACGGAAAGAAAGAAAAATGAAAAAGCCTGGGCAACGCCGTCCGCCATGGTTGTCCGATTACGCTGGATCTGCAGAACTCGCTGGATACACTCCGACGCCTTGGCTTGTTCGCCATACCGCTCCTCCTGCAGCGCCAGTCCGGTCAAGGTCATAACGAGATCATCTTCGTCCATTCGACTGCCAATGGGGTTATTCACGGCCAACTCTATTTGAGTTGAATATTTATTGATCAGCTGGTGCTGTGTTATCCCCGTCCTGTGCGCTCTCCATCGCGCACAATAACCCAGGGTCACGGCCATAAAGGGAATTGGGTGGCGAGCTGCTCGTCGAAACACTTTCTCCTTTATGAACGAGTTCCGACCGGACCAATAACTGAGTTTGTGCCAATCGTCGATCAATTCGTACTCGGCTGGGCTAAGTTTCATTGGGAATATGTCGTCGACGCTTTCTTCATTCGGGGTATCCGGCATACCGACCGCAGGCGGCGGAGACTCTGATTCATGCCGCCCAGAAAGATCACTCGCTGCTGAAGACGAATGGGCCTGGGGAAGGCGTCAGTTGCTAGATATCACATCGC
>NW_027192365.1:698082-830011 GCF_041956635.1 Thermomyces lanuginosus | reverse complement strand
TTTTTTTTTTTTTTTTTTTTTTGTAGATTTCGGAATGTGGAGCGTACCTTGACCATTCGCTTGAGAACCTTGGTTGCGAGATCCCGCTCGCGCTCGAGGTCCTCCTCCGTATTGAGCTCCGACTCAATCTGCTCCAAGTACCACGTGATGAGCTCTTCTTGCTCAACCCCTTCGCCGGACTGAGACTCGTCCTCGTTGACGCGGCGGACGAGCAGATTGAGGATCCGCATGTATTTGTCATATGTGATCTTGGTCTTTTGCCGGGCTGGTCGAGTCTGTGGTTGCTCGGCATTGTCTCCATCCTCATCGCCCATAGGGCTGTCGCCATCACGATCGCGGGCCTCGCCCATCTCGGCGTCGCCGGCATCATCGCGGCCGGCGGCTGTCGGTTGCCCGTTAACCTCTGCGTCATCGTCGACCTCGACGTCATCCTTTTCAACAGTGACGATGCTTTGACGGAGCAGATCGTAAGCCTCGCGGACAAAGCTGGGCACGATCTCTTCGACGCAGTGCGCCTTGGCGACAGCTTCCGACAGCCGGATCAGTGACTCAAGCTGCCGCACGGTGATTCGGTATGCGGAGCGGCCAATCCCGCCCTGGGCGTCATTGGCTCGGAGTTCTTTGTATTTCTCGACGAGAACCATCTTCGCTTCTTCTGTGAAAACAGGTCGGAATGTTCGCGCCAGACGGATGTAGCGCTGGAGTTGTTCGGTGCTAATCTCTGGCCGGACTGCGTCGTCCCGGTCCATATGGACGTTGACGATATGTCTTGCCAGATTACGATCAACCTGCTCATTAGGTTCATCCCGAACAACAAAGAAGAGGTCGAATCGGCTCATAATCGGTGCGCTGAGGTTGAGGTTTGCCCGCAGAGTTGCCTTGGGATTGTAGCGGCCGCCGATCGGATTTGCCGCAGCAAGGATCGAAGCACGAGCGTTGAGAGTGGTATGAATACCGGCCTTAGCAATAGAGATGGTTTGTTGTTCCATGGCTTCGTGGATGGCAACTTGATCCGCCACGTCCATTTTGTCGAATTCGTCAATAGCGCAGATTCCGCCTCCGTTCTACCAACCATCAGCATGAGAATGTCTCAACTTTCTGTGTCAAGAACTTACAGCTAGCATCAGTGCACCAGCCTCAATGGCAAACTCGCCCGTTTCGGGATCCTTGGTTACCGAAGCCGTTAGACCGGCAGCTGACGATGCCTTTCCACTGGTGTATACTGCGCGCGGATGAACTGAGCAAACATATCTAAACCACGGTTAGCAACAATGAAACAAAACAACAGAGGCAATGACCTACTTCAAGAACTGGCTCTTGCTCGTAGACGGATCGCCGACAATGCAAATGTTGATATCACCACGGAGCTTCATCCCTTCTTGCTCCGTGCTCTTACTGACTCCACCCACCAGCTGAAGCAAAAGACCCTTCTTAATCTGCCGATGCCCATAGATAGTAGGGGCAATCGAATCAATTAGACGATCGTACGTGTCGTCTGCTTGGACGAGCGCCCGCAACTCTTGGACTTCAGCGGGAGTCATGGTCTGCAGTAGAGTTTCCTGTGCCTTTTCATCATCTTCCAGAAGCTCATCATTCTGGTTTAATGATGCCAGGATATTCTGCGCCTGCCCGCTGAGCTGCTCGTTTGAGGGTTGGCCAGGGGTTGTCGTATCCCGGGTGACCATACAGGCGAGGAAGGCCAGGCGATATGTGAGATCTCTCACACCCAACGCCTTGAGCCCAGTTACACCGCCACCGCCAACATCTCCTCCACGGAAAGCTCCCGTGTCGCGTGTGGCTTCCGGGCGCACACCAGGGAGGCCAAGTTGGCTAACGTCGGGGACCGCAATGAGGGTCCCTGTGAAAATACATTTCTCGCCTGCCTTTGCGCGGTCGACCATTTCTCCGCGAACAATGATATCCATTGAACGCGGCATGCTACCCGTCGGGATCTCATGGGCAGATTCCTGCAGCTTAATCTTTTGCCAGTCCACAAAAGTGCTCTTTCCGATATCAAGACGCCATCCGACTCGGTTCATACAGATCGGATTCGGGCATTGAGTCGGCTCGGTATACTTGAAAGTTTGCTCAACATTGGGAACCACGGTCTTGCAAGCTTCGCAGATGAACGTCCCCAGCGACAGCTCGGGCCGAATTTCAGAAGTCCGCGTCACGGTCCCCGATATCGAAATCAACTTGCCAATATGGGCGGATCGCAACTGGCGCAACCGCGTAACGAGCGGGAGGTTGTAAAAAGCCAAGGAGAAGACTTTGTCAGTCTGTTGGTTTCTCGTCCTCTCGGACATTGATCTGGGAACGCCTTGACTATCCACCACGCTAGCGTTGGCGGTAGAAGCGGAAGTATTTGTCTGGGCAGTTGTACTACCCGGCTGGCGGTGGGACGCAAAGTATTCTGGCTCGTACTTGGCGATCAGGTTGTGCAAGGCGCGGAGGAGAAACGGATGAAAGCGATAGTATTGATTGGCAATCGCATCGGCCAGGACCTGATTCCCTCCATAACTCAAGTGATTAAAATCAACATATAACGTCGACAGCTCAAACTTGGCCATGCCATGGATCTGTGCAATATAGTATTTGTCGCTGAGGACCGGAGCTGAAGAACTGGGCGCTGCCGAGGACGAGGGCTCTTCTGTATACGTCTCCAACAGCTCTTCGAACGCCTGCGTAACTTTCTCGCCCGCAACATCGATCACCGGCGGCGGCGCGGGCGCATTCGGATTTCGGAGACGGTTGATGACTCCGTTGGTGCCCACGACCTCATCGTCCGGCAATACCTGAGTGGCATCGCTCATCGGCCCATTGCTCTCTGACGGCAGATGTGGCCGCGAGCTCGATGGCGGATCGGATCGTCGACTGGCGGCCGACCCCAGCTCGGACTGGAGCACGGCGTCGAACAGAGAGGACATGGTGGCTGAACTCCGTCACCACCGCGGCGGGTGGGATATATTGGTCTGTGACGTGCCGTACGGAGTAAGTATCACTTGATTATCGTCTTGAATTGAAGTCCTCGCAAGGAGGAAAGCTCATGTGGTGAGAAGCACCTGTTTTTCTCAAGATTGATCCCTTGTGGGCGACGCGCGATCGGACGCGAAAACGCGTGCTGCGTGGTTCGCGTAACGGTTACCTGAACAGGTTAAATTGATTTCTTACATAATCAAGCCCTAGTTCTTGGCTCGTTACCCTAACCCTGAACACTGGCGTCCTTCAATCTAGAGCACGTATCTATTCTACAATATTCTGCAAAACGCACAATTTCAATCATTAGTAACATATCATGAGTGGAGTTCGTGAGGAAAATAAGACAATCTCTGATAGGATGCAATAAGGCACAAATGTAAGGTTTCCCGAAATCATCATGATGCGACTGTGTTCTCTAGCATCCTGCAGTTCCGTTTACCCCAAGGCCCGATAACGTCACAGCCTCCATGACAATGTCGTAGAGCCGGCCATCTCTGATCGCCATGTAGATGTCGCTTGCCAACGAGCCCAGGATTTTCCTCGGCGCGCTGGCATCATCTGCTTCAACCAAAAGAGTTGGGTGGTCTCGAAGTCCTCGATGCATTGGGATTCCGAGTTCATTTCGCACAAACTCGTAGACTAATCGCGAGGCTGGACTCAGATACGAAGGCGTGGTCGGTTTTTTGAAGAATTTAGAGCGCGTGGCGGCATAGATGGCGCTCAATGTTTCGCCGGCCTTTTCCTGGAACGTTTCCACGTCGGCCAAGAGTGAAGCGTCATTGCGAACTCCCGTGGCACGATACGCCGTGAGGCTCTCAAAGAGCGCACCGAGGCAATCTCGTGCCGCGCTGCGGCCTCGGCTCTGGAGATTCAAATGCGCAAAGCTGGTCCATTTCTCTCGTAGGGCCGCCCAAACTCGCGCAGCAAAAGCGTCAAAATTTTCCGAATCAACCACTTTGTGGAACGCTTCATGGAGGAGTGTGCGAATAGCGGGTTCCGCAGACTTCACGAATTCCAAATGAAGACAACGCAAATCGAGCGCTTGGCAGAGAGTAAGGATGTGGGTCGCCGAGAGCAGCGAGACCAGTTCGATAGCTTCCAGAGCACATCTGGCGCTGATCAACGCCAAGGAATTAACAGACTGGTTGTGCATTTCTGCAGATAGCACATGGGTACTAATCGGATTCGCGACATGTGCAAGTTCCGACATGTACGCCGCCATGTTGACGTCGAAGCCTTTGAAAGTAAATGATAGTTCTGGGTCATCTGCGCTCAGGTTGGGTGGTAGTCCCTTGTTGAGCTTGTTGTCAATGAGCTCGCAGCTCTGAGCAAAGATGAGTTTGCCAAACATCTGCAATGCTGATGTGGTTTTCTCCATTGCAGATGTGATGGCCGCGGCCTGGAAATTGCCACCGTGGTGGATGAGACCATTGTTAGCATCAAGAAGAGGGTTATCCGTTGTGGAATTAAGCTCTGTCTGGACTTGGCAGTATGCAAGAGTCAAGTCTTCAAGCTGGGGTCCAATCCACTGCGGAGCCGTCCGCAGCGCATAGCGATCCTGCGCAAGGCCGATGGTCTCCGGACCCTTGCCGACGGCAAGCTTGGATCCAGTGACAAAGGCCAAAATGTTGGCGGCTGCCTCGGCCTGTCCTGGATGAGGCCTCGTGGCCGAAATAAACGGGTGATAATTGTGTGCTGTACCCAGCAGAGCTTCTGTCGACATCGCCGTTAGAAGCTGGGTTAGCAGTGCTTGCTGCTGCGCTTGGTAGATAGCAACACATGCCGCCGCACAGCTTGCTGCCGTACCATTAGTAATGCCAAGCCCTTCCTTTGCGTGCAGCCGAATGGGTTCGACGCCAGCTTGTTCGAGGGCTTTATCGGCTGAGAGGAAAGTTGGCTCATCAGAGTCTCCACAACGTACGTAGACATCCGGATTGCCTTCAATCATTCCAGCAATATACGAGAGAGATGACAGATCACCGGACGCTGAGATACTTCCGCGAAGAGGGACCACGGGAGTCATATTCTTCCGTAGCAAGCTGAGAACCTTATCAATCAGACTTACTCGGACACCCGAATGTCCACGAATCAGCGAATTGCAGCGGATTAGCATCATCGCCCTCACAACGGGAACCGGCAATGAATGATCTCGTAGTCCGTACTCCTGCATTGCCGCCCGTGGCAATTGCCCCTTATCCGACGGGAGGAGGATGCCAACATTCAGATGCTGTTGGAGAGCTATTTGTAGCTTCTCAACCTCATCAGTACGGGTGTCGGCACTCCCGCCGAATCCTGTGGTCACGCCATAAACGGTTCGGCCCTTTTTGACTTCTGTCTCTAGGAATTCAACGCTTCTATCGACCCGAGTCAGAATTTCCGGGTCATCCGTTAATATGGCGGTTGCCTTGTGCCTGCATATCTTGGTCAACTTCTTACTTCCAACGACAGTTCAACATCCAATTGCTTACAGGGCAACTGCAATGACTGCAGGGATTGTCAAACTCTCCCCATCCACGGAGATCGACTTCTTTTGCGAACGGTAAGCCTGGACCGCAGCCCAGTCTGACCGAATTGCCTCGCAATCATGTAATTTCATCGTTGAGGTCGACAGCCAGATATGATTGAGAGTTCTGAGAGTTTTCTAACTACGCGATATATCATGTCCTGCGTAACAAATGGCCGATTGATGAGTTGTTGTATGACGTTCCGATCCGTACCTGAGGAAAGCGGTGAGCAACAGTTTTTTTGTACCTTGCTTAGCTTTGGAAAATAGATCCGATCCCCTGGAGCAGCAGTGGCGCTGCCCTAGCCCTATGCCCTAGGTACCTTCCCTTCTTGTCCTTCCCCTTCAGCTTTGTGCTCGGCCAGTGAGAGTTAAATCTATCAGGCTGCAGCTTTCGGTGAGATTAGTAATTGATCATTACAAGAGAAATCTTGTCCATGATGTCGGCTATCTATCGGAAGATCTGGATTCTGAGATGTTCAGTCTTCATTTATTGAATCAAGTGTTACTCTACATACAATTCAGCGAATGCTGAATCTATTGGACTTCTATATTGTACGACACTGTACAATGCATACTCGGAGACCTGCATGACTTGCATCACACTGAGGTCAAGCAGTCTCAGTTCATCGCGGCTTCAACAGAGCCACCAGCAGCCCGGTGGCCACTGCACCCGCCGCGGCGCTTTGAACAGCAATGGTTGTCAGCTGACGTTGGGTAATGGCAATGCTTTCGTCACTGATCAACGTGTAGAGCTTATGCTTCCAATATTCAACAGACAAGGGATCCGTGGGTGTCGTGTCCGACAAATGTTTCGTGGAGTCTTCCGATGGGGGAGTCTGATCCGCTGGAGAAGTCCCGGTTGATGCCACCTCTTCGGGAGTATAGATTGGAGGTTCCGGGCTCGAATCAGCGTCTGCGGAAGTCACAATCATGTCGTCCTCGCTATGGTCGACAACTTGGTTTGGCCCGGTAGCAAGTGCCCGAACCAATGCTGCCTCACTTTCGATGGCCTCCTTCACCTTATCTTCGAAGCCTTTAACGAGTCTAGACCGTCGCCATGGTTCAACCAAAATCTGGATGACAAGAAACAGGAAAATATTCACACCCATCAGGCCCCAAGTACCCCAGGTGCTCATTCTTCGGATCTTGTCCGACCAAATTTGTTCTTCATGATAGCGGGAGAGGATGCTACGGTTAAGTTGTGCAGTGGCTTCTTCTACCTCCCTTTCGGCATTGGCGAGAGCCACTTGCGCCTCATTTTCGGCAACCTCGTTGGCATGATCTGATCGGTAGAGAGAAGTGAAGCGTTCCAGGTCAGCAGGTGACCACGCATGTTTTCTTTGAAGAAGTTCATTGACTTCGCGTTGGGAGGCCGAACGGCGGTTGATGGCTTGCGAATAGGCCTCTTTGGCCTGACGGACAAGGGCGCGAGCTTCGCGGACTCGTTCCTCTGCGTCCTTTAGTACCCTTTGTATGGACCTGACGAACGATTGTTCATACCTTGTTTCTGGATGTCCTGCTTCAATTTCTCAATTGCCGAGTAGCCAGTCAAGTCGTTCAGTCGTTGACCAACAATGAAAATGTTTGACTGGAGATTATCCATCAGAGTCGTAAAGTTTTTCGACAATTGTGATCGCCGACCCTCCGCCTCTGAGGGAAGATTATCACCGCTCGATTTCGTCGGAGGGACATGAACCTCTGGTTGTTCCTTTTGCGCCGCTTCTGCTGGTGACGGCGATGCCTTCTCCGATTCTATTGTTTGTGATCCAGACGCATTTTCTTCGTTTTTCTGCGCAAAGACACGCGAGTGATGGTGGAACTGGCATTGAAGACAAACCGAGAAATTCCGAGCATATGGCCTCCGATTGAAGTCTGTCGTCAATGCTGGACGAGGAGTCCGAATTTGCGGCGTTCTCCTTGCGACCCCAGCACTGGATCGCAGCGTTTGCCGAATGAGCAACGGTACCGAATGCATTGCCAACTGAACCTTGCCTGGTTTCACGCTTCCAGAGCGCCGGGAACGCGGAAAAGCCGTCGAAGGTCAGGAAATCTTTGGCGCGATTTTATTGGCGGGCAGCGACTACCAAAATATCTGCACTTTTTGTGCCAAGACTATGCAAAAAACTATTTGCACAAACAATTTCTCCCGATCACATGGACCGATTTGGGACGATTTGCCCCCAGCGCTCCACCTTTCCAGACTCCACATGCTGATAACATGAACATCATCACAGCAAGTGCCTCCATTCAATATGCCTGTTGAAAATCCCAAGACAGTGCGATATGTGGGAGAGTTATTAGGGGATAATGGATGACATTAGCTAGTACCATACGAGTACGGAGTAGGCGTAGTTGATTATTGGGTATGACGGTGAATAAGTGAAACATGTTGAACTAATGTAACAGAACAAAGGCAGCGCATGATCGGAGAGAAGGAGTATATTAGCTATTTTATAATGTAGACTTGATCCTGCCACCAGGGCCATAGACCCCCAAGCGCTCCGCACGGATGCAAACTGGATCAGCTAATCATGACTTTGGATCTTATAATCACCCTTCACAGCTTCAGCATATGTGGGTGGGGGCCGATTTGGAGGCACATCGCTGCTGCCAGCCTCCAGATTCGGCTCCGGAAATCGAGGATCAGGCCGAGGAGCGGACGGGACATGCGGCGGGTGTGGCGGGCTATTGATTGTTCCGTAGCCACTCTGCGGTGGCTGCTGAGGACCCGGCTGCCGCGAAACGTAGTAGTAAGTTACTCGCCGACCGTTTTCCAGTTCAGCTCGCTGCGATGACCCAAGTGGCTCGTATGGTCCCGGGTAATCCTCAGGATCCGGATTCTGCAATATTATGTACCACGCGTGTAGAAGGCCAGGGATATAGCCGAGACAGCACAGGGCGATATTGATGATAGAATCGGCGGTGCAGATGCCAACTTTGATCCACACTGTACAGTTGGATTTGTTAGAACATCTAGGCTTCGATCTGGAGACAGATGCAGCGCTGCTCACCTGCTACCGGTGGAAAGAACACCGCCAGAACGGCAAGAAAGATGTCAGCACCACACATGATTGCAAATGCCACCAACCATCGAGTTTAGACCCTGGGTTGTGAAAAGATTTATCAATCAAAGGGGGGATTCGTTGACTGATGGACAAAAGTTGCAGCCTGGGGAACACATGACGTCGGTTGCGTTTTTTGGGGGGGGGGGGGGTGGAAGCCTCTCTTTCATGGCGTGAGCAGAGAATCACGTGATTGACCTTTTTGTTTTCTGAACTAGGCAGCGATTTCCATGGCAATTGAGTCTCTTTTGACTGCTTTGAAATTTGAGATCAGGAATACTGAGTCCTTCAGTCGATCATGACGCCCTGAGCAATTATCACGGGTTGATCTTGACGTCCGCAAGTGGAATCGGACGTTTGCAAACCGCGAAAGACTCAGTTGCTTGTCGATCGTTGACCAGGCCCTGTGATTGGCTGATTGGGAAAAATCTTTACCAAAAGTGGCAACCATCCATAATACTCCGGGGTTACCATACGAAGCAACAAGAGCAAATGTAACTGCAGGTAACAGCTCCGTCCTTGCCTTCTCGCTGTATCTATTTCTGTAGGCGAATGCTAGTGGATACGGAAGCTGTCGGCAAGTAAGTACTCTCCCAAAAATACAACGTCCATCCAAGTCAAATAGTCAGGTGTGAGGAAGCGATAGTCGATCGGCATTGGGAGTACTTCTACCGGGGTTCAGGGGCAAAGGATTCTGACGTTACATTCATGTGACCTGTTCGAACAGGGAGACCTGTGATTGGTTGTTTTTGTAATTTATTTGCACACTGATTGGTGGATGATCCCATGGGCTTGTCAAGAAAACGAAAAAATGACAGACCCACCGAACACGTTCCTGAGCGGCTGCGTTCCTGACTGTGGGAGAGTGCCACGTTCTGAGGAGTGCCGGCACCACAAAGCACCAGACAAGAGGGCAAGTTTCAGAGCAAGACCGCTTCACTCTCAACTCTCAATGCCTCAGAAGAGCCATATAACAGCAAAGTCCTATGCGAATACGGACCCAGGCAAATCGGATTTCGCAGAACCCTTTCCGGTGGACGAGTCCAGGAGAGGATTAGGTTAAGGTTCAGGTACGCAAACAGTCGACACGCTAGTTTAAGCAGATTCGTGCATGGAGAGAAACGGCATGCTTGTCCGTCGGTTAGTCCATCCAACGCCGTTGGGGTCGCCTCTCTTGTCTGGAGGTGCTTATGCGACGAGGCTCTCGGTTTCAGTTCCTGACAGGCCTCAATGGCTTCTTCCACGTGGTCTGCGTGGTCCATCGAGTGCCTAAGGTGTGAAGTAACAGCGTGGCCGGCGACCCTCACCATGTTGGGTGTCGGACCGGGGCTAAGACAATTAGGGCTAGCCTCGGGTTGTAACTGGTCACTGGCCACTGGTCACTGGCAGTGGTCGTGTTCTGGTGGCAGGTGCGGGTCCCGCACCTGCCGTTCGGACTAGAGTTCAGCAACGGGAAGGAGAGCCCAAGGGTCGCGCCTTCCATGGTTTTCTGATTCCCTGTTCCCGTTCCTCGTCAACTTCGCTGCCCGCCGGGGTTGATCGTTCGCTCGTTTCGACATCGTTCCAGTTCGTGGTGTGCGTCCACGCCTGTCACTCGTTTTCCCGCCATCGCCTTGCCTTGCCGCCCGTCTGTACTAATAGGCGAGCCATTGCCGTTTCGGCTGACCCCCTGATTTTTTTTTTCCTTCGCGGCCTGGTCCGACCGTACGAGATCCTCCACGTTCCTTCGATCCCTACCCCCGGCCGGCAAACAACGCGGAAGGAAAATCATGTCGACAGTCTAAACGCGCGGTAGTCTCGCTGGCGTATTTCTCCATTCCCTTGTCCTGAGCGCGATTTCATCTGTTCTGCTGCCGCCGAGTCTGGCTGAGCCAGACACGGTCCACGATGTCGTCGTGCATCTCCCTCGCCGAGTCGACCGCCTGCCGGGCCTTCAATGCGTCGTCAATTTCGACGGATCCGTCAGTCGCTGCGATTTAGTATGAGTTTTCCTACATAACAGGGATCGCACGGGGTTGGCAATGCTGACGAAGACTAGCCCGTTCTTGAAATATGTGTCAAACGTGCGGGAGTTTGACGAGCAAATCACCAATTATGCGTATCGAGAATACGTCTCGATGAAGTATGTGTTGCAATCATCACGATGGGGCGTCCTGCGCTGACAGTCTCCGATAGATACGGTGATCTCCTCGGCTGCTCAAAACTCAACGTCTCACACACCGACAACTACTACGCTCGATATACCATCAGCGTGCTCTGCAATGGCATCGTACAGAACTCTAAGGACATCTGCGGCTTGTCCAACGAGCAGTCAACACCACTGTGCGCAGATTCATGTGTCGGTATCCTTTGAACCCAATGACGGTGGTCCACTGACTCTAACGCGATCTTCCAGGCCGACTCCGCCATTAGCGAAGAGCTGATTGCGGTCAATCCCCAGTACTGCGGTACCCCACGTCCTGGCTTCATTGAGCAGGTTCGGGCGGACTTTACCAATTGTGCCCTCCCTGCGGACTCATTGTCGGGGACATGCATTCGAGCACAAGATAACGAACCGCAGGAGTGCGGCTTTGGGAAGAATTTGGTGGGGCTATGCACGTTCTGTGCCACAAGCACCTTCAACTCGACTGATTCGTGCTGCATCAATTCAAATGTCACGGGCCGCTGCAAGGGCGTTGATTTGCCGACCGTCAGCCACCTTCCTCCCCTTTTCACGTCTGGCACAGCGATTCCTTCAGCGTCGGATGCGGCGTCTGAAGGGAGCGGCCTTTCTGGCGGGCAGATTGCGGGTATCGTGATTGGAGCAGTCATAGGCACGGCTTTGTTGGTTTTGCTGGCGCTCTTTTTGCTTCTGTACTGGCGCCGGCGAAGTTCGAATGACAACAATCTACTGAATCAGCCGACACCAAGTCGGAAGGGTCCACCACCACCGATGGCGACGCACTCTTCTTCGTCGGCCAAGCGCAGTTTCGATCCCGTTCCCGGCGGCCGTGTGGCACGAATGGCCGCTTTGCGGGACGAGGATGATACTTCATCGTCCCGATACCACGCTGCCAGAGGTCCTGCTGCCCCGACCAAGTACAGCGATGCGTCGGACTCGGAAGGGTTTGGATCCAGTCCCCCGCCTCGCTCTCGACGCGGGCCCCCTGTTACGACCAGAAGACATGGGTCGCTCTCCAGCACGTCGGTTCTTGCGGTGGAAGGTGATAGCTCTCCTCAATCTGGCCTTGGCGGAGCCCAAATCTCTTCGCCCGAAGGTGTTACGAGTGGCCAGTCAGAGCAGCTCCCGTACTTCCGAGACTACTATTCACAGGACGACATTCATCCCAACGACAAAGTTGCCGTCCTGTGGGCGTATCAGCCACGTGCAGCTGATGAATTTGAGTTGGAGAGGGGTGACATGCTCAAGGTTATCGGTATCTGGGATGACGGTTGGGCCACCGGTGTGCGCCTCAATGAGCGCGCCGAGGATTTCGATCCGTTCCACAATTCCCAGAGGGATAGTGGTGTGTCAAATGGATCCGACCGAGGGATCACATCGTCCCCACCAAGCGGGGAGATCAAGGCGTTTCCGGTTCGTGATTATCACTTTGATTCCCCTGTTGGTGTTCGCGTTTAACTGACCTGCAATCCAGCTCGTGTGCGTCTGTCTGCCACAACATTGGCGGAAGATGATCGACGGAGACGCTGGAAAATCCGGGACCTCGGACTCGTAATGGCGGATGCATTGAGACTGCCACGATTAATGTGACGTTATGTCTCACGAACAGTCGATTCGGCGTTTCATGGCATTGCGCGAAGTTTCCGTCCCGCACCCGATTCCCCCGAGATACCCAGAGTCAATATCGCTTTCGGCCGATCCGCAAGGTGGTTGCGGTCGTTCAAAGAGCCCGACGGTCACAAGCGCGCGACTTGGTTGGTCATTCCTTTTCCCTTTTTTTATAAAATTACTTTCTTGTTCATAGACCCGCAGAGACTGTGTCTGTGTTTTTCGTTCTAATGGCTGATTCTTTCGGATCAGCCTTATTTTTTTCTGGTGGCTATCTGGTAGCTTAGCGATGTGGTTGTATTTGGTGTTGATTACCGGACATACATTTTATTTATACCCCGTGGTGGTTTTCCTTCAGCTTGGTCTGTTGGCAGGATTTTTTTCCTTCTGAGGCGCGCAAGGCGCAAGGCCTTTTCTTTGTTTCTCTTCATTTGCCATTTTGCATTTTTCCTGATGACCGGACTCAACTCTGAAGGACCATCCGCTTAAGGAGAGCGTGCTCGCAGCTGCATACGACTCGATGCAGCGGGCTCTTGAGGGTTGGGGGCGTTGTCATTGACTTCTGTATTGAGGCAATGTGTTGAATATAGATATTCAGCGATAGTTATCAGGACGCATTGGTTTGGGATCCCTGTTTCTCGTAGTATACACGATTCGCAGCTGCCTCGAATCTTAAACGTGAACACATTATAAAGACTGAACTTTCCTGCGATGTCAAAGACAGGTGTAACTTTTCGGACTAGAAAAAAGCAATCAACGGCTTGGCTCACTTCAAGAAAGAACGAAGGGAGGCTGGTGATGAGATGGATGCCGAAACGGCAGATTGATACCACAATCGGCAGGCAAATCTGGCCGATTCTTATCCTCGAAGATTTCGTTCCAGCATATGGAGAGCGTTGAGGTAACCCCGGTCTTTTTGACTCTTCCTGTGATCTGGGCGAGTGAAGACCATGGATGAGCATCGCCTTGGATTTTGACTTTGCCGAGGGTTGTACTGCGGGAAGATATTCGCGGCGATCGAAGTAGATTGGTGATTGGCTTGCAACCTTTTTTTTTGCCTTTTCAACCCAAATCTATATATATACATGGTGTAGATCGGAGACTAAACATTTTTTTCCATGTTGTTCATGAGACTTAGTCAATAGAACAGGGGATGCATTTTATGTTGATAGGTTGTTGTAATAGACAAAAGGTTATGTACGAGTGTCTCGTTCAGGCGTACGCCGCCCAGCCTAGTGGAGAAGCAGAGTCAGTCCACTGCAAAGTAAGGTCCAGAAGGTGGAGGAGTTTTGACATACCGCAATACAGGAGAGCAAGATTCCGCTCATCCGTAGCCTGCTGAATCAACTCGTTGACGGTGGCCGTGACGCTCAGCGTCTTGCTTAGTTTCTTGGCCACCACCGTCAACGCACGATCAGCTTCGCTAGGTTCGTTGACGTTGCGTTTCCCGGCGCCGGCGCCGAGGTTAGAAACGGACGTGGTTGTTGTGTCTGTGGCGGTAGCAGCCGGGTGAGGAGGGGGGTTGTTGTTATTATTGTTGTTATTGCCGGTAGTAACGGGTTCCTGGTCTTCCTGCATGCGTTTCATGCGTAGAGGGGAGAGGGTCCAGCTGTAGAGAGGATCGTAGCGGAGCACGTCGAGGATGGTCATGATGCTGTATGATTCCTGGCGCAGGGCCTCGAGGGTGAACTCGCAACAGCGGCGGAAGACGCCCTCTGTCTTGGTGATGCCCATGCCGTCGACGAGGTCGCGCGTGAGGCGGAAGGGGACGACCTCTGGCACCGGCAGGACGCGGCCTTGCTCAAAGGCGACGCCCAGGTCGATGTGAACAACCTCCCCGGTCTTTTCGTCGAGGAGGATGTTGTGGCCGTGGCGGTCACCCAGGCCGAGGACGTGGCCGAGCATGGAGATGGCCGCTGTGCTGCGTGTGTACGCTAGTCGCGTTCGGAACCAGTCATCGGGCCGCGGGAACTTCTCCATGAAGAAGAATCGTAGCACTGGGTGGAAGTGCTCTGTCACTTGTCGGTAGGTCCGGATCCGGGCTTCCTGCGACCGGGTCTGCACGTCGCTGATATGCTTGCGGCACATGGACGGCTTCATGTCCTTGGGATAGTAGCGCTGGTGCGCTGGCATGAGGTAGTCGTGGAGAGGGATTGTATTCTGAACGAACTCGATGACTCCGGCGTTCGACGTCAGTGGGAGCACCTTGTAAGTCCGGATGTTGAGGTTCCGTCGTCGCGTCGCCCGGTGATCCTGGAGGATGCTGCTGACTTGTTCAAATACCTGCTCCATGATCGCGTCTTGCCGGAGGTCATCGTTGCCGCCTTTGAACTGCAGACATGATGTTAGTGTCTCAAAGTTCGTCTGGGTACTATCACTCCTACCAATTGCTTGTGCCGCGAACCGTCGGTCGCAATGGCCGTAACGATCTTGGGTGCACTGATCCCCGACGCGACGCTGAATTCCGGAAGGAATTTGTGGATACGTGGAACGTCCTTGTAATTACAGTCCGCCCGCAGCGGGATCCGCATGGTAGCGGGCGGCAGCTTCAATGTCCTCCCGTCCTGCTCGAGGCGCTGGCCAGTGGGCAGGCTGCTCAGGGGCAGCTTTGCGCCGGTCTTGACTTTTTCATCGACACGTTCGCCTGCGAATCGCACATAGGTGATGTTGGCATTGTGGATCGACACATACATCGTGCTCGTGCTGCGGTCGCTCTTCAGCTTATCGACCAGTTTGTTTGCCGCCTGGAACCGTGACACCGATGTAGGATCTCGACTGCTCCGGGTTTTGCTGGTGGCGAAGATCTGATACATCCCGTGGAAGGGGTGCTCGACGCAGATTCGGTGGATCAAAGAAGACAAAAGTGTCTGGAAGAGGTCTGAGTTGTCGAGCAGCCGGGAAGATAGTTGGTTCATTAGTGGCGCAAATTTCCGACTGGGCACCTCCTTCAGATGTTTGGCCACTGCTTCGTTGGCCTTGGGATCCTCCGACTTGTCGAGCCATAACGCTGCAAACCGCAGCACATCACTGTTGTACGTCTCGCAGGCCTTGAGCGCAAGGAGATAGTTCTCTAAGCACTGCTGCAAAAACGCCTCGCGACTTCGCTTCAGCCGCTGGTATTCTCGATCATCCAGGTCGAACCACTGTTTGGCCTTGGTTCGATGCATCTTCAATGCGGTCCGCTCCTTGCCTTCTGCGGCTGCCATCATTTTGTCCAAGGCAGCGACCTCCTTCTCCTTGCGATCTCGCAGCTGCTCAATCCGCTGAAAGTCCGCCAGATCATCCGGATTCAATAGCTGCTGATCGCAAAAGAAGGCAAACCGATGAAACACCTTTCCGGCTTCCTCTCCTTCAGTCGTTCCCCGCAGTTCTTTGACCGCTGGGACAAGGTAGTCTTGGACAATCGCGTCGGGTTTTTCTAGTCGTGCTTCTGCAACGTGGTGGCCCTGGGACATGTCAGTGACTGAACGAAGTATTACGTGATATAAGAGTACTCACAAGAGTCGCCAGCAACTCTGCTCGACTGACCACGATAGACTGCTTGTCAAGGCCTCCCTGTTCATTTAGGTTTCGCAACATTTGGATAGAGGTGGTCATCTCGCCTTGATCCCAGAGCACGTTTGCCAGATCGAACTTGGCCGCAGCGTCAATGTTCAGGCCAAGTGCAGCAGAGGGCTCAATCAGCTTCGAAAGAGAGATGGCGGATTTCAAAGATTCCTGCGACCCGTCGAGACTTCTGCTGATGCGGAACGATTCTCTGAGCGTCTTGACCTCGAATAACTGGCAGAGACGAGGCGCCAATCCCATAGCGGACCTCAAGTAATCCCGTTTCTTGATCGACGAGAACAATGTCTCGCGGCAGTGGAGAATCGGGGCAATTTCCTGGAAACTGCAAGCGAATTCAGTGTTGGACGCGAACGAAAGAACTTTGTTTGTGGGTTACTGACCTTTCTGCTTGCAACCACATTTTCCTTGATGAGAGCCTCTCCCACATTCTTTCAACATGTTCCGGAGAAGTCGACCGCAACACGTCGTCAACCTCGCTCAGTAGAGCCAGAGCCAGCATGGACTCGCGGAATGATGCGGCTGATCGATGCTGCTCCATCAAACGGCAGAGGACATCTGTGAACGAGTCATTATTAAAAGCTAGGACTCCTTCGAGATCACTGGCAGTATTCAAGTTCTGAAGCACCCTGAATAGCACACCAGTGGCAGACGGATTCGGCAATGGCATCGGAATATCCCATTGTTGGAGGCTCATTGCCGTCGATAGCAAGTATTCGGGATTCGTGACGGCACCATTGGACACGGAGAGCATGGCAGTTGCCACCCCTTGCAAATTCGTCGCGTTCAAAGCTTTGATGATCCCATGAGTATCTGCAGTACCTTGAACCTGCAAGCCGCTGTCGTAAAGGGCGCTTTGGAATATCAAATTCTTGAACCCGGCACCCTCGTAGTCCAAATTCTCCATAACAGATTCCAGAGTTGGCTCTTGCGGCAGTCCATAGAAGAGATCCGGATCTCCAATTTCCCTAAATACACTGTGAAGTAGTTCTGGTGGCGGCGTATATGAAATTGTAGACGACCGACGGCGAGTACCACGCGTCCGTGAGGCCTGAATCTCAATGAAAAGCAGGGCGGTCTTGTGCATTTTGCAACGATTGGCGGCAGCCGCTGCTTCACCGTAGTCGATTGCGAGCCATTCATCCCGGTCGACAATGGTGTTCTCATGAGGCCTTGGTTGCCGTCGGAGATACAAAATGCAATTGATCGCCAATTGGGCATGTGGAATAGTATCATCATTGACGTCCCGCAGAACTGCGCCAAAGATCTCCGACACCCTCTGGCGACAAGATTGGTCATGTTCCATATCCGCCAAAAGAACATCGTGAAGGATGTATGGTAGCAAGCGTGTTGCTAATTCAGGAATCGTACAGATCTTCCGCAGCGGCTGTGTGAACATGTAATCATCTATCACGCAGGTTAAAGACAGCGCGAGATCCCTGGCCCATTCCGAAACGGGTACATGAGGATCCCAAGGCGGCCATTCACGGCCTCCTCTGAGGGCTATCGAGGGCAAATGTTCATCGATGCCCTCATATGGATCCCAAATCAACGCTTTCATTAGCGACGCGGGGATTGCATGCTCGCAGCTTTCGAGTTCGGGAATGGAGCGGATCAGTGTGGCCATCAGCTGCATGCTCCGCTCAACCAATCCCAAGTGTGCACTGTTACCGTCATACAGGACCTCACATAAAGTACGTAATATGGATAATTTCGACGCCAGGAAAGGATCGGCATCTTGGACGTGAGGGCTGTCGTCGACCAGCTTGGAATCTTGCTCCAGAAGGAGCTCAGGATGGATCTGCCCAGTTGCCGCATACGCCCGCCCGAGAACACGGCTGGCCCATAGTCTGTAGCCTGGGTCGGAAATGCCATTTTGAACGGTCTGCCAGATTGCCACCACGTTCTCTGACGCATCACCATCATCTCCTAGGACATCGTCCTGTAAAGAGGGAGGGAACTGGAAGTTGACGCAGAGCAGCGATAGGATTGAGTCAGACACGGAAGGATGCAAAAGCCTATGCTTAGATGAGCGATCCCGGAGTAATTCCATCAAAAGTTCGCTCTCGTAGGTCCCCTTCTCTGCATTCCCGGTGGAGCTGCATTGTTGTGCAGAGCGTACCATGCGGCGGAAAGATTCCTCTGCGTGCTCATTAAGACCAACTGGTTGGCAGTTCTTCAAGAAGTCACCGAGCCATTGACGAAAACGTTCCACATTTGAAAGAACACTCCTAAGTTTACTTTCTTGCGTTCCGCTCTGGGGAGTTGAGGAGAGGAAACCCCGTAGTGAGATAAACGTTGAGACAGCGATTCCCGCGAGAAACCCCGGGTGTTGTAGAAGATAATGGCGCCCTGCGTCGAGGAGGAACCAGAAAAGCCCAAGAGCATCCTCCGAACAGTGAACATCGGTCAGGAATGGACGAAGAGCGTTCAAGGCTTGTTCCAATGGGTAGTCACTTCTCATCACCGGATCGGACACACAGACTAGAATACGAATCTTTCTCAGGACGGAACACGCATGGAGCGAGCCCAGAGCCGGATGGATAGAGTCAAGCAAGGTTCGACACACATAAGTTACCAGCGCAGGATTCCACATGGAACCTAACTTGTACCCTGCACGTCTGCAAAGGTAATCTAGTTCATCAAGAATCCAACGTGCCCGGAATGACGGTTGCTGACCGGCCGGAAGGATCTCGCTCGAAACACACTTCTCTTTAATTTGTTGCAGAACCCTGGAAGCGAACGAAAAGTTTGGGTTCTTCGCAAAGGCTCTGTCGATCTGTTCCTCTTGCGCTAGGGATTTAAAGAGGGTGGCGACGATTTCTGGAAATCTTGTTTGAATACAGTGTGCAAAGGATGGCTTCCCCAGTCTTTCTTTGACCTGGATCTCCGTTCCCTTGGGTTGGCTATCTTGAGAGGGCGGAATGCTAATGTCACGGGCAATGGTGTAAGCTTCAGCTTTAGGAAACGATTCTATGAGCAGATCTTCGAAATTGCGCTCGAGGCAGCTGGAAAGTTCTTGTGCATCTTGATCGTTGGCTCTCATCATAATCTGACCGACCAATTCATGTTGAGCATCTGTCAGCATCTCTTTTAAACTGGAGTATCCGAAACTGTTATGTGGCATCGACAGCAGAGACTGGCTTTCAGTCCACGTATACACAATCTGTGGCATGAAAAGTCTGAAAATCTCCCTGGGTTCGCGAAGCCCAAGAGCTTTTGTCACGTATTGTACACACTTGCGGGCATATAATGCCGAGTCGGGGACTTGGCCGGGAGTCTCGAATATATGATAGATGCTTCGGCGCAAAAGGGTAGGCCAGCGAGCGGCCAGTTGCGCCAACACATAAAGCCGCAATGCGATGCCTTCTCGCCAGTCAGGATCAGTGGGGAGACTCTCGAGCACATCACTGAATATGGCCTCATGGTCTTTGAGAGAAAATCGGGAGAAAATTCGAGGAACAACCTTCGCTGCTGCAAACTTCACCGTAAGATTTCCATGAAGAAGGATATGGAACAGCGTCGTCCGTGACGAGGGTCCGTCATCGGCAGCGGAATACGATGGGTTGAGGCTTAGCACCTTGACGAGTAGCTCGGTCAATGACGCAAGTACACGGGATGATGCTTTCCTTTTCTCCAGAAGTTTGATGAACCAGGAGTACAAATCCGAGGCCGATACATTGAGGTCATCGTTGTCCTCGGTCGCCCAGAAATTGACAAATACTTCCATCATCTGGATGCAGAAGCATAGTGCGCTTTCACAGCGTTCCAGCTCGTAAGACTGCAGGCAGACCTCCGCAACGATTTCCACAATGGCAAGGATGTCGGAGCGAACCAAGTAGTTCGAGGATGAAAATGAATCGAGCAAAGGCCCGCGCGCACATATGATGTCCGTTTCGTCAAGAGTCTCCAGATAGCTTGGCAAAAAGGAGCGACGGGTTCCGGAATCGTTTCCAGACATATAACCGAGGAAGATAGCTAACTGGATGGTCACGCATCGTTGGAGGGTATTGTAATCAGGGAACAAATTCAAGCCCTCACGGTTGACGCTAAGGATCGACGTTTGTGTTGAGAGTTCATTACGATGAGACAAGGGTTCGTCTAGGTCCATCTCGTCTGCGTCTGCCATAGCAGACTGTGAGTAAGAAGACCGACGCTTCTCTAAGATGTTTCGAAGAGGAGGTGCCAAAGCCTTGAGTGCTCTCGACATGGCGTTAGCTGGATCATGGACACAAGGAGCTGAACGAAGTAGAGGTGCAAGCATTTCCAGACAGAGTTGGATCGTAGCATCGTCTTCCGTTCCGATATAACTGCACAGCCCACTCCATAAACGACTGGTTGCTTGACACAGCTCTCGGACACGGGCTCCATGAGGCGAAGGGAGGCACTCAACGAAGATAGCGACCACGACACAGATGGAGGCAAGAATTTGCACCACGTGGCTAGCAATGAGCTGAGACTTTCCTTCCGTAAGGACGTCCCAGGTCTGAGACATGGCATCGATCCGCGTTTGTAGCAGGTCCACAACAATGGCGTCATTAGCGTCGCTTCTTATTGATTCCTCCAGAACAAGGGCGGTGTCTATTGCTTGCCAGATTTCCTGGATGCCCGGCCTGTCGTCGAACGAGAAGAGGTATTCGCTCAGGTCACGATGTTGATGATGACTGAACCATGCACTCGAAATAGGCCCAGCGGGGCCCTTCCATGGTATATCTTTGAAAGATACAGTTCGGTTCGTACAGGAAAGAAGTAGGTCGAGAATGAAGATCGGCTGGGAATATAGAGCGACTTCTGCAACTTGAGATTTGTCGCTTGCTGCGGATGGTCAGTTTATAGATTCTACCAATCTAACGACGTGTACCATCGACACCTACCCATTGACCAAGCTCTACGTAGCCAGTTGCAGATTTCCCGCGAAATATCCAGTCCGCCTTTCGATGCAACGTGCAAACGCAGCCTCAATATTCGCGCCAGTAGCATCAACGACGAGTCGCAAAGCATAGCAGGTCCGTTGATGTCCATGGCCGTCAGCATAGCGCTAACTGATTCCATGACTTCGGCCTGGCCTAGGAGGCGGGAATGAAGCATTGTGTCCATCAAACCGCAAGCGGCCCGCGATGTGCCATGGGATGCAGCTGCTCGAGAGGAGAGGTCCCAAATCTGCTGCCAATGCGGTCGCAACATGGGTGATTTAGCATCCTGAGAATTCGCTATGCTGCACAATAAATCAGCCTCTAGTTAGTTAACCCTGCAACTGCATAACATACGTAGTGATAGCCAACAGAGCCCACGAAGCAAGAAAGGAATTGTCATCCATTATGTATACGGTCAGGCATTCAAGAAGCTTTGCCTTGGTGTCGATGGTCATTCGACACTCCAAGAACGGCACGAGCTGTAAGGCGAAGACTCTTCTGATGCCGGCAGAGAATACTGCATCGCGGGCCACATCCTCTACTCTAGAGGCAAGCCGCGTTCGTTTGTTTGGGCCCTCATCAATATCTGAGTCTTTAGCGAACGATGAAGATAAATCGTCCAGGAGCATCAGGAGACAAGAGATCGTCCACAACAAGGCCCAATTGAATTCAGACCTTGGATGTCCAAGTCGAGGCCCAAAGACCGGGCCTCTATGCTCTCGATCATCGAATTGGTGGAATACTAGGTCATCGATTTGCAAAAGCTCCCTTTCCTGGCGTTTCTGATAGTCAGACTGTAGCACATCCACGAGATCCTCCAAGACATCGCTTGTAGCCGGGGCGGATGCCGTTCGAACTGTATCCTGCAACAGATCCATGCAAATGACCATGGTGACGAGGACTTCTTCCTTTACGCCAACTGACTTGCTCAACCACAAGCGGCGCATCACCGACAGGGCCTCTTGAATGAGCCCCCGGACCTCGGACGTTTGATCCCATATGACCCGTCTAAGGACAGAGTTGACGGCTTTCAAAGCTTGACTGGTATTTGCGGCAGAAGGTGATGAGAGATAAACAAGAAGTCCATTTAATAGACGATTTGCGATATTTTGCACTGGGGCATTGGGATTTGCGGTCAGGAGATGGATACAAGCTACAGCATCTTCGAGAGCGCTTTTGTGATACTGCACTCCGGACCCCAGGCTGCGAGTTGGCATGGTCCGAAGAGGTGTGGACCGGCCATCACTCGACTCCAGGGGCTCGGCGGAGGAATGACGACTTGTTCGCATGGCGAACGAACCCCCATCACCCCCCAGATGGTCCAGACATTGAAGACAGAATGTCACAGCATTTCGCCATTGGTCCTCACTTAGATGTTCCACATGTGGCGGATGATCCAGCACTGTCCGGAGCGATTTGATATAGTCGTTCCCAAGGAAGTCCCATAACGCGTCACCGGGTTCTGTTATCGTTTCCACGACATGGTCGATCAGGGCGTGGACGGTCTTTGTGCGCAAGCGACGAACCGAGACTTCCACTGCGGTTCGGAAGACTGACGCACAGAGCGGCAGACGAGACGAGGTCTGCGATCGAGGACCAGATTTGGTCCGGCGGAAGAGCGCCTTCTCGATCGCGACGCATCGGAATAGGGATTCGAAGATCCGGTGGCATGCCTTGTCATTCAGCGCATCTCTAAGCAGCGTTAGCTTGAAGGCGGTCGTGCGGTGTTGGCGATCAGCTCACAAGCTTGAGCTTCCTTTGTTTTGCTGGAGGATGCGTCTCAAGTCTGCAGTTCAACGTTAGGGGGGGCAACATTTCAACCACTCGCTGGCATCGCACCTCCCAGGCCTTCTGCGCGATCCTTCTGCTTGTCTGAAGACAATCGCGCAATGGCCTCATTCAGGGTGACTTCGCCCATGGTTCTGGAGCCATGCTTCGTCGGTCGGTCGGGGGTGTGCAGTCCGTCAGACTCGCAAAACTCCAGCAAAGCGACTTCACAAGCGGCGGAATATCCAGTCAGAATCTAGAATCTATCAAGAAAAATACTATCACAAGAAAAAGTTGTAGAGAGTTGTGTCGAAGAGGTCTCTTATTTTTCGTATTTTTTACGCGGTCCACCAGCCTAAGCAGCGAGCAATCTGATAGATCGATAAACGCCGCCCAAAAAAGTTCTTGGTCGTCTCTGTTTACAGCTCGTTTGCCGACAACAAAGCTCCCCCCGGCCGCATTTTTCCCTGCTCGCGCCGTCGCTGTGTCGCTCTCCAGCCGATGGACGACCTAGATATCCTGGGAGGCCTTCGGGGCCTGTACCAGGACCTCTCGATTCTTGCCGACTCGTCCATCCCGAACGTCGAACGGCTTTGTGTTGAGCTGGAGACGCACCTGGAGGACTTTCGCAAACTGCTCGATAAACCGACCAAGAATAATAATAGTCGTCAGACGGTTCTTTCTGGTCAGTGTTCGTCAATCGTACACACGGCGCGAGGTCGCTAACCATATTATGTTTTGTAGGAAAGGTGAAGATCGAAGATGTCGAATACGCGATCAACGCCGACTTCCAACAAGGCGCGTTGCAGCTCGCCGATGCGCTCAATCTCGACGAAATTCAGGCGGTGGCATTGTTCCTGTCTGCGCAGGAACAGGCGCAGCAGCTGGACCGAACGCCTCTGATCACCGCTATCATGCGTTTCCACGAACGAAGACATTTCCTTCTGGAGTGCCTGCGCCTTATTTTCCTGGAGTCGTTTGATGTCGAAAAGGAAGAAATACAGGAGCTAATGCAAAATACCATTGGTCACATTTTAGAAACGAAATCTGGGTCTTTTCAGAATGCGTCACGGTTTGCGAACAAATGCCTGGCCTCCATGGAGGAAATCGAGAAATGGCTGGCACTGCTCGGGGAGCAGATCCAAAAGGCCGCGGTGGTTGGCCAGGCTAACGACGCCGATGTCATGGAGGCGATTGAATATCAACGCTCCAGCCTGCTACGACAGCATGAGTCATTGGGAGCAATCCTCTGCTATATGTTCAAAGGCAATTTCACGACATCGGAGCACCTCCTACAGTTACTGGAACGGGTGCGCAAACTGGAACGATTCGATATGGTGCTGGTTCACTACGTCCCCGCTATCATCGCGGCGTTGGTTCAGTATGGCTCTCCAGAAGGCTCCGGGTCGCAGCGAAGCGCCAGATCGTTACATGCCACCATTACCTCGACGAAGCCAGGCAATGCGTGGACACTTAGCATCTTCCATTCGGCGGTGATTGCATGGTGGCTTGCAGTCTACAGCGGCTGGTATTTCGATACAGGACCAGCGTCGCCCCTACAAGGTGTGGACTACGAGAAGGAGGCCGAGGAGCGTAGCAAACAATTCATGACTGCCTTGGATGATGGAGCTTTGGAGTTCATGCTAGCCATCTGCGCCAGTGTGAACAGCGACGAGTGGCAAGATCCAGCAAGGAATGAGTTGGTGGCGCTGCTGCTCAAAGAGAGCCCGGCCGCGGCAATCGAGTCGGAGCCCTGCTCGGACTTCATCAAATCCCTGTTGATGGAACATTTTGACGTGTTCACCGAGTCTTGCATTGCCAACATGCCGGACGCGGTGCGGATGCTCAAGGTGGAAGAAGACTCTCAACGTCTCCAGCAAATCACTGCTCTGAAGGACGGATTGAATTCCAACCTGCATCGTGGCCCGGTTGAGGCTCGAACTCACCTCGAGACCTTTCTTGTCATCATGGCGTTTGCTTTTCACGGCCGGCATGAGGCGGCGCAGGAGTTTTGGGCGGACCATGACGGCAATCTCTATGGATTCGTACAGTGGGCTTCGAAGCGCCAGACAGTACCACGAGTCGCGGCTTTTTGTGAGATGCTGTGTTCCATTGCCGAAGGCGAGGACAATGCTGGCGCCGCTCATCGATTTCTGAGCGAAGAGGACAAACATGCTTCGGTCAAATTCCGAAGGTCCACGACCATGAATTGGGCCCAAATGTTTGCCGAACTCCAGCTGTACGCCGTAAAGGTCACCGAGAAGCCATCGTCGTCGCAGACAGTTTTACACACGCGAAAACTGGAAACAGTAGACATGAATGAGCCCGAGAGCCCTGTGATGCTGGCGTGCTATCTGCGGCTGATGGGCCATCTTGCGAAGCAGAACCGTACCGTTAGAGAGTGGATGCTCCGCCATCCTACGTTTAACGTTGTCAGCACGTTGTTGACTCTCTGCAGCGGCTCGATTCCCGCCCATCTTCGAGCCAGCGCCTTCCGGACACTGACGGCACTGATGACGGACCGTACGGCGGCCGATGGCAATGAGATGTGGCTGGCAATCGATCAATGGATTTCTGGCGCGTCCATGAGTTCTGCTGGTCTTGCCAAGGCGCCAATGCTCTCCAACCAACCTGCATGGCATGAACGGCACGTTCTCCAGAGAATTGGAGAGAGCTTCGATCAAACCAACGCGTTCACCGAGCTCGTCCATGCCCTCGTCTCTCCAACATCAGATGCACCGGACCAACAGCTATCCCTTCCATTCCCCGAGTCACTTGGCGCGTCCTATCGGATGCCAGGGATTGAGCCTTATGTCGATTTCGTCTTGGGACACGCCTTTGCGCGAAAGGTGGCTGATGTCAACGAGCATCAGGGGCAGTTGCTAACCTTGAACTGCCTCAGTTTTGTGGCTACCTGTCTGATGACGTTTAATGAGAATCTCGTTGTGATGGCCCAACAACCGGCAGCAAGCACCGACTCCAGCATGAACGCATCGTCCCTCTCTACGTATATCCGACTCCATCCTTTTGCCCGTGTTTTCGAATGGCTGTTCAACGAGGATGTCATCAAGACGCTTTTCATGGCCACACATCAAGACGTTTCGGAAGTGGCCAAAGCGTCGTCCGAGTCGGTGCTAGTGCTGTCGCTTGTCAAGAGTATCGAGGTCATCAACCTTACCCTGGATCTGCAGTCGACGTATCTGAACATCGTGCGGCCGTTGATCCGGCAGCAGGCAGCGACCAACAAGCCCAGTGTTGCCAACTCGGCACTAGCGTCGTTCGAAGATAGCGTGCTTAACCATCTCCAACTAATTCCCGACTTGTGCCTCTATTGCGGAACAGGGCATCAGCAACTCACGATTGCATCGATGGCTCTGCTGGAGAAGCTATCCAGTTCACGCAAGTTGAACAGATCGGCGACTGCGGATTTGTTGGCGTGGAGGCCACCGAATAAGATCGTGGAGGTTCTGAGCACCCAAGTCGACGCTGACAGCGTCGCACGGTCGCTCGTTTCCCAGACGGAGCCCGACCCAAGGGAGATTGAGAGCGGGCCGTTGTCGTCTGGTTACCTCATCAGAGAGGGCCTCTTCGTGCTTTTGAATAGCTGCCTGGATACGATTACGGACCGCCCGAATGTTGCCCACCTTCTGCTCGGATTTTCATGTGTTGGCAACGCCCTCGACATCTCTCCAGATGGCTTATTCGCTAATGGAGCGTCTCTGTTGCACGCCATTATCTCTTTCATGCAGACATATCCAACCGAGGTGGACGGCAGCATCATGTCCTGGACGGTTCGCCTGAAACGACTGGCCTTTGAAGTCCTCCGGCACTTGTGGTCGTCCAAATTATCGTCCGCATTCACACTGACGGAACTTCGCCTTCGCCGTTTTCTTCTCACGTCCTTTGTCAGCCAACCAGTGCTTGGTCCCAATACTCTTTGGGACGGTGTGACCTGCTCGATGACCCCAGACTTCTGGCTGTCATCGTCGGCCGCCTCATTGTCGGAGTTCCTAATCTACCGTAGTCATCTCTTTGACTATGCCGTGACGGAGATTCGGGCTGCCGCCAAGCTCGCTTCTCAAACGCTTCAACTGGATATCCTGTCGACGTTGCTGGGCACCTCAACAATCGAAAACAATGAGGCGGTCCCAAATCCGAGTGTTTTTGATCTTTTTGACTTTGCCGATTTAGATATCTCCGGTGATTTCTCACCGGATTTGCATATCCTCTCCGGGGTTGATTTCGAGCTTTGCGCAAAACAGCAAGCGGACGACTCGATTTCGTTGTACGACCTCGACGGTGCCAACGAGTTGATCCAACTTAAGCGTAAGGAACTTACGCAAGGGGGTCAGCTGCGGCCGCAGGAGGAGGAACAGTTTCAAGCCGAAGCGGACCATGTTCTGGCCTCGTTGCGAGCAACCAATATGCAAAGACAGATTCGGTACAATCGATACTTGGCGGTTCGCTCGTGGACCGACCTGGTGACGACCATGATTGTCACCTGTGAGATGGATGGCGGCCGGCAAACTACATTTATCCTTCAGGCGATTCAGCTGATTCTCCCCAAGCTGGAGACTGCTTCCGCGGAGAATATCCCCGAGGCCATCGAGTTGGCACGCCTGGCGGAAACGCTGATCCACAAGCTCGAGCCTCCGAAGACCGCGAGCCAGACGGCCCGAGGCAGCGACGCCGTTGACGAGCGGCTATATCAATTGTTCCAGGTCAGCGTCCGGGGTATTCTGCGTGCTGTTGGGAACGTCGTACTTCGGGAGACGTTCTACAATATTTGCACACAGTACCTGACACGCATCACGTCCACGGGGGAGCTGCACCGGACCCTTCGGCAGCACAGCCGGCAAACGGTCAAGTCGGCCGGGTTTTCCCTTGTGGAAGCTATTTGCGACGATGCATACGCCGGTCAGGAGACGTGCCGGGTATCTGCCCTTCTCCTTCTCAACCTGCTTGCTGCTCTAGACGCGCAAGAGAAGTCACTACTCGTGGCAGAGGCCATTTCTCAGTCCAATTACCTCAGTATGTTCCTGGACGCGCTCAGAACGATCCCGACCGAGTTCCGCAATGCGCAAGCCAATGGTATGTACCTCTTGCAATCTGCTTGTGTCCATAGAGCTAACCGATACAGACGTTCCTCTTTTGCTTTCTTACTACGAGGCCCTCTTCTCACTGCTGCAAAAGCTATGCCAGACCAAGCCCGGGGCAGCGCACGTCCTGAATGCTGGGCTCTTTGCGGCTGTACGAGAATCGCGGCTGTTCGCGGCCGATCCAGATATTGGAATAGGTGAGTGGCGAATGAGAATTCCAACGTAGGCGGCCAAGTTAACACGTGATTCCAGACATGGACAACCCGGATGCCCTGCGGAACTACTACGAGCTGTTGCTCTCGGTACTCCGGGTGATTGTGACCGCGGTCTTCTCGCGTGGTCTACATAACGAACACGTCTTGGACCAGACGCGGGCTTTCCTGGCGGAGAACCGTGCCAGCATGGTTGGGGTCTTCAAACGACATGCCAAAGTGGGCGGTGCTGTGGCCGCCGACCAGCGGCAGGTCTTGAAGGATCTGGTCAAGGCCTACGTCGCCCTTGTAAGCGCTACAGGCTTCGTCGAGGTATGACGCCTTGTTCTCATGTCGCGACCATCTACTAAAGTCATTTCGACAGTTCGAAGACAGCGAGTTGCAACGCGACGCCGGAATAAAGGTGTTCACGTAAGAATGGGGATGCTTTTTGTGTCATTGCTGGGGTTCATGGCCGGTTGGGATGGGTTTAGTCAAAGCGAAGGGATGGAGTTTTGTAAATTGACGAGAATTTTGTTGAGCACTTGAGGAATGTACCATACAACCTATTAGAAAAAGTATCATTTCTTTTGCCTTAATTCTAGAGCGTGTCGTTGTCCCCGTTTGTTGCCTCGGTTCTGCTGGGCAAGATTACGACGGTTGTGCAAGCTAAGCACTCCGTTCAGTAAGTCACGCCCATCACAGTAAGCCTTCTCTCTCTCCGCCATTTCTCAAATGTTCTCCGCCTTTGACGCCTGGATTTCAGCCATCTGGGACGTGGATGGCTTCTGCGACGATATCCGAGCCAACTTTGTCGTCGTTCTTCTAGAAGACAGCCCTCCCCGCCCGAGTTAGATATCCCCGATAACACCGACACAATACCGTGCTCCATCCCTCCGCCGTATAAATGCAGAGCCCGTCGAATTCCCCCCAACAGCGAGCTGGCAATCGCACCACGTCTCTCGGAGCAAAACGAAAGCTTTCGGAGCACGAATCGGGGGAGCCGCCACAGCGAACCATTTCGGAATTCCTGTCGTCCCAGAACCAAAACGGCCGTCCCGCCGCCGCAGCCGCCGATTCCAACGACCAACATCCGACGACGGCGAACAACTCCAACAAACGATTCCGAGCGTCTCCGCCACCGACTGGGTCGAGCTCGAGCAAAAGCCCGGATCGCTCGATGTCTTCGGATAAGATGTACAGTTTTTCATCCGGTCCGCAGCCCAAGACGACGTCAACCACAACAACGACGACGGCCAATAGCAATGGGCCGACACTTCGGCAACAACAATCACCGGCAGCAGCCAAGCCTGGTAACTTCACGCCGCAGACTGGCGCGAAGAGGCTCGTGGTCAAGAATCTCCGGTCGGGACCGAAGTTGAATCAGGATGCGTACTTCGAGAAGGTCTGGACGCAGCTGCAGTCTGCGCTGGAGGCCATCTTCGACCACGGGAAGCCTGCGACATCCCTGGAGGAGCTGTACAAGGGCGCGGAGAATGTCTGTCGGCAGGGTCGAGCTGAGCGGCTGGCAAAGAAGCTACAGGAACGGTGCAATGAATACGTAAGCACAGGACTACGGTCACCACTGGTCGCCGGGTTGGAGGAGCAGACCAACGTTCAGACTCTTCGGGCTGTGATCAATGCCTGGGCAACATGGAGCTCCAAATTGGTGAGTTCACACTCTCTGCGTGATTCTTAGGAAAGGTAGCTCCGGACTGACATCGGAAATGTCATCAGGTCACAATCCGATGGATATTCTACTACCTCGATCAGTCGTTCCTTCTACATTCCAAGGACTTTCCCGTGATCAATGAGATGGGCCTGCAGAGGTTCCATGCGTCCATCTTCTCCGACCCGGCGTTGAAGACCCGAATCCTACAGGGGGCGTGTGACCTCATCGAGGCGGACCGAAAGAACGAACTAGATGAGGCCACGGACGACCGGGAACTGCTGAAGAAGTCAATACGGCTGTTCCATGATCTCGGAGTCTACTCGCGGGACTTTGAGCCTCTCCTGGTGCAAGAATCGCAGCGGTTCTTCAAGCAATGGGCAGAAAAGGAAGCGTCGAGCCAGTTCCTGGCCACGTATGCGGAGAACTGCCATAATCTGATCGAGCGAGAGATCCAACGATGCGAGTTGTATGACCTTACCCGCAGGACGCAGCAGAAGTTGTCATCGCTACTGGACGACAGCCTGATCCGCGAACAGCAGTCGGTCTTGTTGAAGGAAACCGATATCTTTGGCCTCTTGGCCGTCGAGGACAAGTATGCCCTGGGGCGCATCTATTCGCTGCTCGAGCGGTTGAAGCTGGGGCAGAAGCTCAAGCCCATCTTCCACAAGTACATTGAAGAACACGGCACTATGATCGTGTTCGATGAGGAGCGTGAAGCCGACATGGTAGTTCGACTTCTCGAGTTTAAGGAAAAGCTGGACACGCTGCTGTCCGAGTCGTTCCAGCGCGATGAGGAGCTGTCACATACTCTGCGCGAGGCGTTCGAGGTGTTTATGAACAAGGGCCGTAGGTCCGAGTCCAACTGGAACACCACCAATCCTAAGACCGGCGAGATGATCGCCAAATACGTCGATATGCTACTCAAGGGCGGCGTCAAGGTCATCGGCCTGAAGCCGAACGAAATGACGCTGGCCGACGAGGACGCGGAGATCAATAAGCAGCTGGACCGGGTGCTGGAGTTGTTCCGGTTCGTGCAAGGCAAGGACGTGTTTGAGGCATTCTACAAGAACGACCTGGCCCGACGATTGCTCATGGGCCGCAGCGCCAGTGACGAAGCGGAAAAGGGGATGCTGGCGCGGTTGAAGACAGGTACGTGTGCTACGAATGAATCGTTCCAGAATGGTTAGCTAAGTACGCGGTGCAGAGTGCGGCGCAGCATTTACGCAAAACCTAGAGTCCATGTTCCGTGACATGGATATTGCACGAGATGAGATGAGTTCGTACAATGCGATCCAGCGCGAACGGGCGGACCGCCCGCCGCTGGATCTCAATGTCAGTGTTTTGTCATCTGCGTCATGGCCGACGTATCCGGATGTGCCCGTTCGGATCCCGCCGGACATTGCACGGGCTCTCAACGACTTCGAGCAGTACTACAAGAGTAAGCACAGCGGGCGCACACTCAGCTGGAAACACCAGCTGGCGCACTGCCAGCTCCGGGCACGCTTCCCGAAGGGGGACAAAGAAATTGTGGTCAGCTCGTTCCAGGCGATTGTGCTGCTGCTGTTCAACGACGTTCCGGAAGGCGGGACGTTGAGCTACGGGCAGATCAAGGAGGCTACGGGATTATGTAGGTCACCCAGACATATATGATTCAGTTTCCATGGCTGACGATTAAACAGCGGATCGCGAGTTAAAGAGGACCCTGCAATCGCTGGCATGCGCCAAGTACCGGGTCCTCACAAAGCGACCCAAGGGCCGAGACGTCAACGAGACGGACGAGTTTGCGTACAACGCTGGTTTTACTGATCCCAAGATGCGGATCAAGATCAACCAGATCCAGCTCAAGGAAACCAAGGAGGAGAACAAGACGACGCACGAGCGGGTTGCCGCCGACCGACACTTCGAGACGCAGGCGGCAATCGTGCGGATCATGAAGAGCCGCAAGGTCATCACACACGCCGAGCTGGTGGCAGAGGTGATCAAGGCGACACGCAGCCGAGGCGTGCTGGAGCCATCCGATATCAAGAAGAACATTGAAAAGTATGTCTATATTTTGCTCTGGTGTTTGGGATCTCGTTGCTAACGATTGGTTAGGTTGATCGAGAAGGACTATATGGAGCGTGTGGAGGGGAACAAGTACAGCTATCTGGCATAGAGAGAGAACACTCGAGCTCGGTTTATGGTCACGAGTTCAGTGTTGATATGTTGCAACTCTTAATGCAATAATGCAATGTCTGTGCTAATGTATGTACTCGTACTTGTACCGGGTATGCTCAATTTGGATTGGCGGGTTCACGGCCGAAACTCTGTTCTCGGACCCTTTTTTTTCCTGATCGAGTCCCCGACACGGGCGGCATGTGAACGGAAAAAACCCGTGTAGGAGTGTCCGAGAAGCACGGATACTCGTGCAGATTCGCTATTTTTCCATCAAGACACCGATGAAGGTCTCAAAGAGTCCCAAAACTCGGCCGGTAAGCCGAGAGGCCATCGGAGTTGCAGCGAGGTGTGATGACTAAGCAAGGGGCCAACCCCAGATTTTCTCTCGGCATAACGTAAATCCGCGGCCGGGATTCCCCAAATGGGGAAACCCGAGGTATGGACAGTGGATGCGGGACGAGCAAGAAGAAATGGAAGCCGAGAACAGTCATTTGAACTGCGGGCTCTTTTACGCCTGGATATTGTAGGACAGAAGGCACGTACAGCTCTTAGAGATTTGTAAGATTCATTGCCGACCAAAAGAGGTCTTTGGAATTGCCATCCCACGCCCCCCACGCTTCTTTCTCCAAGCATCGGAAGTGAGGAAGTCCTCCAGCTTATAGTTTTGGAGGGGGACGAACTAAGTTCATAGGTAGTATCTGACCCGCCGACATCTGCGCGTCCAGCCCCATTAGACAGGGACTCTGGGAAACGCCCAGACCAGGTCCGGAACTCAGCGATCAAATGGGATTCAAAGCAGATATTTAGCAATGGAATTATCCCGTCCCATCGGACCAGGATCGAGCCCTGAGGTCCTCTTCCCCACCACCGTCGGCTGCCCGCCCCTCAGTGAAACCCCCGACTCTCGACCGGCAAAAAAACGGATAGACCCCTCCTCCTTTCTGTAAAGTACATATTAGCCGTGTATCTCTTAGATCGAGTTCGTCCCCTGTCGTTGTTTCCTCTTGTAGATTTCCAAGGACCGTGGATTTGAAATTTGGTGCTGCGAAGCGCCTGACGTTACGTTACTGGTATTAGCCCTAAAGTCAGAGGAGGAAACGAAAACATGCAGAGTATGTCAGCAACAAAAGAGAAAAGAAAGGAACAAAAGTGATTAACCTCTCGCAGCCAAACACTTCTTCTCCGATCCGGACCACCTGGTCTTGACGGCCCTGAACTCGCTGACCTTGACCAACCCATCCCTGGCCTTTGACCGGGAGCACAAGATCATCTTCCGCAAGCCCGATGCCAGCTCGCGCGACAAGGTCGCGGTGATCAGTGGCGGTGGCTCCGGCCACGAGCCGGCCTTCGCCGGGTACGTCGGCAAGGGTGTTCTGGCGGGCGCCGTAGCGGGCACCATTTTCGCGTCGCCGTCCGCCGAGCAGATCAGCATTGCGGCCATTGACCGCGTTGTCACCGATAAGGGCGTGCTTCTCATGCCGATGAACTACACCGGGGACGTGCTTCACTTCGGCATGGCTGCTGAGAAGACCAAGGCCGCGGGGAGAAAGGCCGAGTTCTTCGCGATCGGTGACGATGTTGGTGTCGGTCGCAAGAAGAGCGGTAAGGTGGGCCGCCGGGGGCTTGCTGGTGGCATTATGGTCATGAAGATTGCGGGTGCGCTTGCGGAGACAGGGTACGTTCTTCCATATCTACTTTTCCTGATCTTGTTGCTGATTTATGTAGTGCTTCGCTAGAGGAAGTTTATCGCATCGCAAAACTCGCCAACGAGAACCTCGTCTCCCTGGGTTCGTCACTCGAACACGTGCATGTGCCCGGGCGCGAGCCGCCCGCGGCATCGGAGCTGATTCCGCAAGATGAGGTTGAAATTGGTATGGGTATTCACAACGAGCCTGGCTCGCACCGGGCCAAGAACACATCGCTACCGGACCTGATCCGTACGATGCTCAAGCAGCTCCTGGATCAAAACGATCCGGACCGCGCGTACATCTCATACGGGCCTAATGATCGCTTCGTGCTCATGATCAACAACCTCGGCAGTGTCAGCACTCTCGAGCTGGCCGGTATCACCGACGAGGTCACCCGCCAGCTTGCTAGTGACTGGGGTATCAAGCCCGTTCGGACCCTTCAGGGTACTTATCTGACCAGTCTCAATGGTCTGGGCTTCAGCATCTCGCTATTGAAGCTCGTCGACACTGGCTTGGGGCCCGGAAAGTCGCTGCTTGAACTCCTTGACGCTCCGGCAGAGGCTGTCGGCTGGGCAGCTCCCATCCAGACCGCCACCTGGGAGGAACATGCCAATGATGCTCCGATGGAATTCAAGGACTCCAAGTCGGACGAGAAGGCGACCAGCAACTTGAAGGGTGAGCATAGCATGCCTATTGCTTCAAAACGAATAACTGACAACCATCTAGTTGACCCCGCCGTGCTTAAGAAAACCCTGGGCGGCGCCCTGCAGCGGCTCATTGCTGCCGAACCAGAAGTCACCCGCTACGACACGATCGTCGGCGACGGTGACTGCGGTGTAGGCCTGAAGCGAGGCGCGCAGGCAGTGCTCAAGCTCATCAACGAAGGCGATGTCACAGACGATATCGTGTCAACAGTTGCCAAGATCGTCGATGTTGTTGAGGCGTCCATGGATGGCACGTCGGGTGCCATCTACGCCATCTTCCTCAACGCGCTCGTGCACGGACTGCGCGAACAGGACTCCGGATCCGCAACCACCGTGACCGCCCAGACGTGGGCCAACGCCCTGAAATATGCGCTCGCCGCGTTGTCCAAGTACACGCCTGCGCAGGTGGGTGACCGCACGTTGATCGATGCGCTCGCGCCGTTCTGCTCGAAGCTCGTCGAGACGGGCGACGTGCAGGCGGCTGCCAAGGCCGCGCGTGACGGCGCGGAGGCGACGAAGAATCTCAAGGCCAGTCTGGGACGTGCCGTTTACGTCGGTGCTGAGCAGGAATGGCTCGGCAAGATCCCGGATCCGGGTGCTTATGGTTTGGCTGAGTTGTTGACGGGGTTGGCGGAGAATCTGTAAATAACTTGTGATCCACCTCACCTTTTTTGATTCGAGATACTCCTAGGTGTTTGATGTCTTGGGCTGTATATGGACATGATTTGATGAGATATGATGAATGTTGGCATTAGTCAATACTTCAATAGTAGGCGTATCTGGTAAACAAATTGTGTCCGGCGGTGAATTGACATGAGTAACTTTTCTATTCTCCATGGATCATCAGATCTACCAGTACAGAGCCAAACGCCGGTCCCATTGCCTCATCACTTGCGGACTCAGGTATCAAAAGTATGAATGTCAGGTATCGTCATGGCTCGGTGGGGCACAGAGAGACCCGAGCGAAAGCCCCAACCCTGAAGTCCTCCATCTCGGCAGGGAGGCTACGTACAATCCGCCGGGAACAAACAGGCAGCCATAACCCCTCAGCTGAGCAGGACCAGAATCACGGAGTCGCCACGTAGGAACCTACGCCAACGTCAGTATTCAATCTCCAACAAGACGAAGACGGGGTAAACCATACATCTTGCTGATGAATCGGTCCTTGTTGACTCCGCGGCCCTTGTCACCCTTTGGCCGCTCCGTCCACATCTCCTTGACATTCTCCAGCACCATGTTGCAATGCCTGTCAAAGGCCTTGACTCGGGCAAGGAGCTTGCGGTTATTCCGGCACGAGATCAGCACCTGCGCGTGGGTGCGCGTGGCCGTCTGCAGCAGCGACAGCGGGCCGGATGTTAGTTCGTACTCTTCACGCAGCGCGACTTCATATTCCCTGCATCGGCAAAAGGCCATTAGTCATCGATCCTAACATGGAGGAGGACATGGGGAACGGTTGGGTTGGGTTTCGCCGAGATGCTTCGACCAGGTCGGCGGCGGGGTGAATTGAACGCCGGAAAGGAATCGTCACATACGTCAGCTCGCTCTTGGGCTTATTGAGCAGGTCCCTAGGCAAATCACCCAGTTAGCGTCTTGGATCTCGAACAGCCATGTCGATATCAGATCAGGGTCCGCGGACAGCATGGGCGATATCAGCAGCGGGACCGCGCCGCCCATGACTCATTGCGCGACCTCCAATCAAATCTCGGGCCTGTATGGAATAAACGTACTCAATCTTGGTGTCCGACATGGCGGGCGGGTATAAATAGTGGCGTAGACGCACTCTCTGAGCTGCTGGCCTGACTTCTCTGCAACTCTGCAGGTCTATCGATGGAGAGCAAGAGGCCTGGCTTGGCGTCTACTCTCACCGCCTTCACTCACCGCCCGGCAGAATTCTGTCGCGTGGTCACGTGAATCACGTGTTCACCGTGTTTGGCGTCGCTAGTAATCTGCGCGCTGATTGGCTGCCTAAAGTCACGACGCGGGCTCACGACACGACGGTGCTAAAGCCGGCATTCATCGGCATCAACACTTGCTTTCTCTCTCCAGCCACGTCTTTTTTTCCGCATCGATCTTCTCAACACTTTCAATCTGGCGGCAATTGATTGGATTATTCTTCAGCAGCTGCTGGTTTGACCTTCCGGACGCGGTCACGTCCGATTGCCGCGTCGTCACCGCCAATTGCGAGTCTTCTGCACTGCAGATGCTCCATCCTACGCCTCGCTGGACTAGTCGACGCGTATCTTTCCTTGCATATTAGGCGGACTTGCGCGTGTTTCATCACAATTTCCTTCAACTCACCGCATCGTTCATCCTCGAACGCGCCCTCGACTATTTTACACGTCCGTCCCGCAGTGCATGGTAGGAGGCAGGGGACATCACGAACATGGAGGCTCAGGACGGTATATCCGTCCGCCCGATGAGGCGTACGTTTTTTTTTGTCTTCAATCCGTGGTTGCCGCTGCTGACACCCACCAGTGAAGGTGCTGTACACCTTCGACAGTGAGAACAAAACCACCTGTCTTGCTCGATGGCCGCAGCTCTTGGACGTCCAAACGGCGTACCTCGATGAAAACACCCAGGTGGGAGTCATTGAACTCAAGACCTGCCTGCAGGCAATCGTGTCGGCTAGGTGTGTCTTGGATGAGTCACTGCGGTCCTCTGCATCCAGTTACTGATCTTTCTCTAGCCCCGAGTTGATTGCGAAGCTGGGCCAGGACTACACCGTGTATGCCTACGATTACTCCGAATATGAAACGCCCCTGGTGGGCCAGGGAATGCTCTCGTGGGCGCTGGCGTCCGCATCCTCAACGCCAAATGCCCCCGCTCATCAATCCAAGACAATGGTTACGGGTCGCGTAATCAAGAACAGTGTCGGACTCTTCTCCAAAGGAGCACAGGAAACGCTCGAGGTGAAACTCCGTCTCGTTCCGGTCCCCACTACAATGCAGAGCGAGTATCTGGAAAGCATTCAGCGGTACCGCGAAATGAGCAACCTAATCCCCGAGGATTTCGATCCTCAGGCTTGGACCAGTTTCATCCAACAGCATCCCAACCTGTTCAGCTCCGGTCAGTCGCAGCGCAGCGTGGAGAGGACAAATTCGATCGACAGGTCTGGAATCGAGCGCTTCCATCAAATTCTAAGCGAAGGCTCGACCCCGAGAGAATACCCTGGCATGGGCCATGAGTCCCCGGTACAGTCACCATTCGTTCCTCCGAGCCGCAGCGCAACCCCCAACGGTATGCAACCGAGACCGCAGCCCCGCACTCAGACCGATGCGTCTGGCAGGCCATCATCACGAGCCTCGATGCGGGAATCCGAGCAGCTGCAGCAACGTCCAGCTGCTATGGTTCGCCGTGGTTCAGTTCAATCAGGCTATGGGAGTGACGATGAGGCCAATGAGCAGCTACCGCCTCGCAAACGGGCAAGGGTGTTCAGGGTAGACTCAGTAGGAAAAGAGGACTTTAATATCGAAAGGCAGCCAGGCTCGTTGCGGGTTGCTGCCAGCACAGCCGCGTCGGTTCGCGTTCATCGGCCCACGCCCGTAACTGCTCGCAAGTCTACGGCCAACCCAGGATCCCTTGAGGAACCTGTGAGGCCCCCAACGCCCATTGCAACACGGCCAAATGTGGAAACGAACCGTCGCCGGGTGTCCAGCGCGTTGCGGGAATCTTCCATCAACAACTACGGGTCTCCTTATTCCTACGACGGTGACCGCCCATCTGAAGATCCAGCGACGTCTCCGGAAGAGTCGCGCTATCAAGGGATCTTTGAGTCACAGTTTAACATGCCGTCATCACCGCCAATCATTGATGGCAAACTGCCGGGTCAGTCAAGTCCAGCACTGCCGCCGATGCCTCCGATGCCTGACTCAGGGTTCATGAGCGCTTCGCTGGAGGAGCTCATCGATGAGGATGGCTGCATTCGGCACAACGGGGCCGACGACGTTGTTTCCCCGAGTGACAGGCGGGAAAATACGGTACATGGGGGCAAACCGACAGAACAAGTCATGGATGGGTCAGCGAAGGAGGTGGCTCAGCCATCCTTACCACCCCAACGTGTCTCGGTAGCGTCCCGACCATCGTCTCGAGGTTCAGTCCGGCAGCCACCGAAGCTGGCTCCGGCTCCCATGCCTCAGAGAGAACTGGAGCGGCTGGCCAGTGACCCAGGCTTTCCGCCGGGCGCCCAGCTTCCTCGGCAGAATACATGGCCTTCTGCTCCAATGAGCGACTTCTCTGCCGGTGGAACGCCCGTTTCTCAACCTCCGGAAGAACAACCTGTCCGGAGCGGCGCCAGTGCACGAAGAGTTCGTCAAGTCCAGGCTCGTCTTGATCAATGCATCAGGGAAGGGCAAGCGCCACCGTACTGTGAGAACTGCGGGGCGATCGAAACGCCGACGTGGCGACGCGCGTGGTCCAAAGAGATCGAGGGCAATGAGGCCGACGCTGCAGAATGCCTCAAGGATCCGCTGATGTTGTTCTGGGAGCCACTTGAGAAGGACGAGAATGGCCAAGTCACAAAGTTCAAGCTCTACAAGAAGTCGCTCGTGGATGCTGACAAGGAGTACGCACTGATTCTGCTCTGCAACCGTAAGCGCCCCCTCTCTACTGAATGGTGACACGATCTAACCATTAGCAGCATGCGGTCTCTGGCTTCACAAGTTCAAGAGCATGCGACCGGAGAACAAGTGGCATAAGCAGCCCAAGGACAAGCGCAAGCGAACGTCGCAGAACAGGAGAGGCCCTTTGTCCGCCGCGAATGCCCCAACGCGACCGAAGCCTCAAAGTAGCGTTGCCGCCGGCTCATCACCAGCCCACTCCGATGCATCCTCGCCGGCGGGGGAAGAGGGGACGACACCCAACGCTGACAACGAGAATGACGACGAGCCTGCAAACAAGCGTCAACGGGCGAACAGTGTCGAGCCGCGTCCCACAAATGATACCGTGCAAAGTCGCTGGGATGAGCAGCAGGCCGCCGAGGCACTTCGTCGAGCCATCCAATCGAGTCCTGCCGGGAAGCGTGAGGCTAGCACGTTGGATCTATCGGGGGGTGATTTGACCTCCAAGCCTGTGCGCCGGTCACTTTTTCCCCAGTCATCTCAGGAAGGTCCGCTGAAAACTCTCAGTGAGTCCACCCTGAATAGCCCCCGGCGAAGCCCTCGCGGTGGCTCACAAGGGTTTGAAAAAAATGGTGCAGCGGACGATAAGGAAAACCAGGCATCCGCATCCAAGACCCAAAACTCTCTTGACTCGCTATTCGAGTCAACTTTGGATCTGCCGGCAATGCCTGGAACGCCTTCCCCCAAGCGGCGGTCATCCCTGCCACTGTGTTCCCCGAACTCCCAGCGTAGCAATCGCGGCGGCGCATCCACGCTCTCACCTAGCAAGCGGACCGGCCTATTGGATGACCAGGCGCTCCTCATGACCTCGCCGGGCAAGGTGGGCGACCTCTCGCTCAGCAACATGGATCTCAACTTCTTTGAATCATGGGATGCTGTGCTCTCGCAGCACTCCTTGCTCATGCCGTGGGACTCCAACGGGGACCAGAACGAACAGCAACAACAGCAGCAAGAAAAAGAGCAAGGCAACTCTGCGGAAAACTCGTCAGGCAATGATGCAGACCTTTTTACCTCCATGTTCCCCGACGACGAGCAGAACGCGGGCGAGAATCCTCTGAGTGGCCAGCAATTGGCCGGTATCGGACTTGACGCGGGCAATAATAATGATCGGAATGAGACCCAGGTTTCTTAGTTAGATCTTGGTGGTTTTGTCAGTTTCGAGCTTTGCATTATCATCCTGGCGCATTTGGTTGTCGGTTTTGTTTATCGGTTCTTTTTACAGGTTGGGTGGTTGAATGGTTTTACAGCGAACATCAGCTCATCATCATTATCAATTTAACCATTTCGATTTAATATCCTGATAATACTATGCTCCCTGATCCATCTTCAGCTGAAAGCATCGATGGTGTTCAACAGTATGCAAGTTTATTACACATCAAACCCAAGCCCAGCAATTCATTACAACATGAAGCAATTATTCATTCGAATCATAAAAAATCTCCTTATACCGATGCGTCGCCTCAACAACCTGCTCATAAATCTTATAATCTTCGCCCATCGTCAGTCAATCCTTCCCTCCCAAGCAAAAAAACAGCACTGAAACTGATACATACCACAATCCGCCGGATTCCCCCAATCCACCGATCCCAAAACCTTCAACCCAAGTCCCTATTAAAATATAAAACATTAGCAAATGATCCTTTTGCTCCCCCACCAGCGAAGTTGGGTAATTGCGTACCTGGGCCCCATCCAACTCCGTAACCTTCCCAATCACTTCCACCAATTTGCCCATTTGCAGATGCGAATCCGGTTTCAGCAACAATGTGACATCGCCGTGGTTACCGCAAGTGATAGTGGCGGTCTCGCCGCGGAGGGCCGTCACGGTGCCGAGGAGACGGACCGTGGAAGGTTGTGAGCGAGCTCCTGCTCCAGCGGCTGGGTGGAAGGCATGAAGATGCGAGGGGAGGACACGGGGGGTTTGGAGTGACATGTTGGATTCTCTGCTTCCCTTTTTCTTTTTACTTTCCCCGAGGATTAAGAGTTCGAACGATAAGGTTGTCTCTCCGCCGGCCGGCTTTTTGGATGCGGTTGGCGCGTTCGCGGGGAGACTGGGTGAGACGCGTTTTCACGTGACTAATAATTGGCTTGGCAAATCATGTGATTGAGCACTATACTAAAATAGGAAGTTTGAATTACTTCAGTGACGAGTAAACTACTCGCGGCGAACCCCAAAAGAAACGAGGCAAAGCAACCCGACTTTCAGTCATTCCATCCCTACGAGTGCGACATCATGCCGCCTCAGTTCCCCTCTGTTCACCGCGGGATGACCGCCAATCCCGCGCGTGCAAAGCGGTACCGTCCCGGAAAGCCCATTGCGGAAGAACCATCTTCGGACGAGGACGAGGAGGTAGAAGAAGAGGAGGAGGCGGAGGCGCGCGCTCGTGCGGAGGAAGAAGAACGAAAAAAGCGCCAGCAGCAGCAGGCTCGGCCGCCACCTCCGAAAGCTACATCATATCCTACCCAGGCCGCTGGTCGGCTTGCGAAGGGAGTTCAAGAGGTTAAGATCGAGGACGAAGATTCGGATGAAGATTCAGATGAGGAAGGTTTTGTAACGGAGGAAGAAGAGGAAGAACAAAAGCCTGCGCCGGCCGCAAAACCTACTCCCGTGCAACGAGTACCGGCGGCTGCAGAAGTGAAAAGAGAAGATGAGGAAGAAGAGGAGGAAGAATCTGAGGAGGAAGAGGAAGAAGAAGAGGACGAGGAGGAGGAGTCGGAAGAAGAGAGTTCTGAAGAGGAAAGTCCAAAACGAGTACTTCTTCGACCAACGTTCATCAAAAAAGACAAGCGAAAAGACACCAATGGAGAAATCGTTGCCCGAACATCTGGATCCGCCGAGGCCGAGGACGAAGCCGAAGCTCAGCGACGAAAAGAGAAAGCCGATATGCTTCTGCGTGACCAGCTCGAGAAGGAAGCATTGGCACGGGCAGCTACGAAAAAGGCCTGGGACGAGGACGAAGCTGCAGAGGAAGCCGCGCTGGACGACCGAGACGGACTCGACCCAGAAGCAGAGTATCAGGCTTGGAGGCTTCGCGAGCTCAAGCGCATCAAACGCGCGCGTGACGCCATCGAGGCCGCCGAGCGTGAACGTGAGGAGATTGAACGACGGCGCAACCTCACGGCGGAGGAGCGCGAGCGCGAGGATCGCGAGTTTTTGGCCAAGCAGCGCGAGGAGCGCGAGGCGAATCGTGGCCCGTCCAAGTACCTGCAGCGATACTTCCACAAAGGTGCCTTCTTCCGCGACGAGCTTGAGAAGGAAGGCCTCGACAAGCGTGACCTCATGGGCAGCCGTTACGCGGACGAGACGAACCGCGAGGTGTTGCCGGAGTACATGCAGCTCCGTGATATGACCAAGCTTGGCCGCAAGGGTCGTACACGATACAAGGATCTCCGCACCGAGGATACCGGGCGTTGGGGACAGGGTCTTGACTACCGTCCTCGCAAACCTCGTCCCGATAAACCGATCGGCATCAACGACGAGAGATTTATGCCGGATTATGATCCTCGGCAGCGAAGTCCAAGCCGACGGACCCGGTCCCGCTCTCGTGACCGATATCGCTCTCGCTCTCGCTCTCGCTCTCGCTCTCACTCTCCTCGGCGACGTTACCGAGATGATGACTATGATCGTGACGATGATCGACGCTACACTCGCAAGAGAAGTCATTCACCACATGATGACCGAGACAAGCGTCGACGCTTGCGCAGCATTTCTCCTACGCGATAGTCCTGTACCATTTGACACCAAAATGTATGGCGTTCGGTTATGGATCGGCTTTGGGATGGATGCATAGGTATAGTAGTCTGAGATAATGATACCACCGGTTGAATGCTCTGGACACTGCTTTTAAAGCCGTTGCATGAATGCCTTTCCTAGATTGTCCTTATTGCCATTGTTTCCCTTCTTACTCCTAACAACCACTGTCAGATCATTCCATAGACTAAACAAATGATGTTAAAGTTGAAAGTAAGCAACGGACTTCTGCCGAAGCCGAACCAGGGTTGCGATCACATGGGGAAGGAGCACCAGGACTAACCGCTTTAGGACTAGCGTCCGAACCAGCCACGGACAGGCTCAGTCCAGACCTTAATGCCCACTCACTGCAGTCACGTGATGCATGGATGCCCATCCGGGCAGCTTGACCAGGCCCGTGATTAGTGACAGGCGGACTTCGATCAGACCTCTTCTCCCTGTTTTCCCCTCTTTTCCGGGGCGTTTGGAAACGATTCATTCTTGTATTGACCGTCAATCGCTTTCTGACTATCTTTCATTGCTGTATTTTTGTGACGACTAGCAGATTGGGATCATTGGATTTGTCTTGCTGGCCTGGCGTTTCCCCCCTCTCTCAATACGCGGCCGCCGACGTATATCCGCCCACCACGTCTCGTCTGGATATAAACGCGCTTCTTCCGCGGGTTCATTCGTTGGTTTCTCTGCCGTGGGCGGCGGTAGGTGGTGGCCTCGACGGTATTCGGTCCTTTTTAGGGTTGGTTCCGCTTGCGGCACGCTCTCTGTTCCTCCCGGATCGCCGCTCGGTTCCCCCCCGATCGCTCCGAGATCAAAGTCAGGCAGCAAACTCGATCCCTCCTGTTCTGAATCGCAGAATCATCGAAATTTTTCGCTAGCAAGGCCATCATCGTCCATCCGTGACCTGCGACGCACGCGTTCAATTTCGAAACAGATTGTGGGGGGTTTCCGCGGTCCTGATACACTCCTGACTGAGCCCGCCGTCCGAACAAAGAGAATCAAACCTCGAAGGCCGACTCTGGCGGCGCTTGGATCTCCAGCAACCATGTCGTACCAAACGCAGTACCATGAAGACTCGGATGCGGACGACGAGTACGAGCGCAGCGTCGCCGCGTCCCCGCAGCTGCCAACGGACTCGGAGGCGTCACCGACAGACACAGATTCTCTGTCGACAGAACACACCCCGACAACATACGGGCATGACCGGGATGAGTATGTCATGCCGCGGACCGTCATCACCGAATGGACGGCGGAGGAGTGCGCCGATTTCGTTGCGAGTCTAGGGCTGCGGCAGTATCGATCGTTGTTCACAGGTAACGTCGCAATTGGGTTGGTGGTGCGAGGGCCTTATCTGACTTCTGTGTAGAAAATGAGATTGTCGGCGAGGCTTTGATCGCGCTCAAGCATGAGGAGCTGAAAGAGATGGGCATCACGAGCGTCGGGCATCGATTGACTATCCTCAAAAGCGTGTACGAGACAAAAGTGAAACAAGACGTTCCCATCGACCCTGATCATTATGTCCCGCTATGTAGGTTTTCATGATGGGGTAGCGTTGAGGTCTCTGCTAATAACGGAACCAGCCGCCGAACACCCGCCTTCCGAGCCGGCCACTCAAGAAGACATCAGTCGGATCCTACAATCAATTCGCTCGCGCGATGAGAGGCTCGCAGCCGTCGAAGCCGAGTTGCGGCGAGTCACCGAGGATTACCGACGGCTGCGGGAAGAGTTGCTGCCGATATTCAAGATGGCCAAGGACAGGTCGCAGCCGCTGCCGTTCCAGCCAACTCAGCAAGATCACCACGGCCACGACGGGCCGAATTCTGGAGGGCTGGCCCGGTCACACTCGCGGCGACTCTACAATGGTGGTACAACGCCCAAGAACAACAATTCGCCGACTCACGTTCCACCGGGAGTTCACGATGGACGACCGTACAATGACGGCGCGAACCTGGACCCGTCGGCGGCAGCAGTGGCGGCGTCGTCGCATCTGACGGCGTCAATGAATGGATCGCACTCGCCAGGCATCCCATCACCGACGTCTCCGGCGCACTTCAATCAGCAGATGCTGAATTCACGCAGCTACAATCGAGACGGAAAATCGTCGCGGCATGACCACGACGAGCAGGCAAGCTCAGGCTCGGGGCACAGCTCACGGCCGGATGGGCGCGGACAAGGCGACTCCAACGGGCCGAGCGTCGAGATTTTCAAGTCGTTCCGCGTGTCCATGGACGACCCATGCCAAAAGGTCCTTCCCGCAGCGCTCAAAAAATACAACATCAATGCAGATTGGCGGCAGTATGCGCTATACATTGTTTACGGCGACCAGGAGCGATGCCTGGCGCTGGACGAACGTCCGCTCATCCTCTTCAAGCAGCTCGAAAAGGAGGGCCGCAAGCCCATGTTCATGCTCCGAAAGCACGCGCAACCCATCGACACCTCCTCTTCCACTTCCTCTACCGCTACTCCCTCAGTCTCCTCCTCCTCTACCGTCGTGCCTTCTTCTGTGCCACCATCTTCCTCATCTACCAACGCTATGCCGTCATCTGCACCGAATAGCGCTTCCTCTTCTTCGCCCGCTACCGCAACAACGATTTCGTCGTCAGCGTCATTGCATACCAATGACGGCAAGCCTCTGGGCCAGGCGACGTTACCGGGTGGTGTTTTATAGAACGTTCTTGTCTGTTTCTTTCGTTTGGTTAATCTACGGGATGACGAATTACTGTTTGTTGGTTTCTGGCTACCTAGATGTTTCCAGCGATCTCATTTCACGTCTTGGCTGACCATTTGCCTCGGTTGGATCCTTGATCTTGGTTGGTTCTTTCAGTCGTTCCGTTTCTCTTGTCCTGCCCCTTTGGAATGGTTCTTTTTGTGGTCCCTGATCCTCTCTCATTTTGCGTCTCTTTTCGTTGCTGTCTGTCTGCAAGATGACGAGGTCTGTACAGTGAGCGAGCATTTTTTTTCAACGTCATCAAATGCATCTGTCATTGTTTCTAGAAGAGATTCGCTTGGAATTGAGACATGTGTATTCTTTCCATGACTATCTCCGCGCGCTTTGGCTCATCCACACTTGTCTACAGCCTGTAACAGTACATCTCTCACGGCTTTTGAATACGTGTGGATAGTCCAGCCCATCCTGAGTCGATTGTCTCTGCATGGTACTTCAGTTCCATGACCACTCCTGAATGAGAAAACAATGGTGCACAAATCCGCAACTTCCTCCCCCTTCTATTCATGGTCCTTGGCCTGACAAAAGCCTTGCCGCTGCCAAACCTGACCAGCCAGGTACTTCAACTCCTCGTCCTCAAACAAGATGTCTCTTTCCTCCGGCTCGTGAGATTCCCGAAGGAATAAATTTTCAAATTCGATTTTGAGGGGCGATCCTCTTACTATGATGTTGTCGTCGAATTTCTTGACCACGACGCGCTGCTCGCAGCGAGGCTTTCCGGTTGAGGATCGGACCCATTTCTCAATCGCGAGTTCCGGTTTCTGACGTTCGATACAGAGTATCAAGGCGATTTTCACGGCACCATTTGCCTGCCGGAGCCAGTATCAGACATCCGACATGAGCTTTTTGCGCGACTCAGAGTATGCCACCTCCAGAACCATGCTTGGCCAGTCTTTTGGCCAACCTCGAGGAGGTCGTTTTGGCATATACGAAGCATCCGGGGCCTTAGCGCCCTCCTCGCCCTTGCGAGGACTACGTCCGAAGTGTACCAACATCCTTTTAAGCCCCATCTCTGTGAGAATGTCCGTCAGCACTTCGTCGAATGTTTGACTGGCGATCGCGTGCGGTGTTGACTCAGTCATTGTGACGAGCAACAAGTTTTGGAACTTGTCAAATGCGTTCCAGGTACGGGCGAGTGTTTTATCTGGAAAGTTGAAAAAGTCTCGTGTGAACGTCTTTTCGTCGACATTTGTGAAGAGTACCCATTCACTGTCTTGATCGTCGCTTTCCTTTCTCTGATCTGGCTCCATATTCCAAAGGTGCCAAAACTGTTCCACTCCTCTGTATGGTATTCGTCTGACAGACGATCCCAAGTGAAGAAAGCCGCCATTTTTTTCACCCTTTCGGGTATCTGGTGCCAGGCTTCCAAATGAATCGATCGCCATGACTTTCAAGCACTGATATACTGCCTATTCACGAAACCTATCCTGAGAAGACAAAGTAGATTCGTAATAAGAGGAGACTTATCTTGTCTTCGTAAGAGAAGGTCAACTTCAGCCATGTATTATGTTCATTGGATCCCGTGGTTTCCCTGACGTCAGAAGTGACAATGCCAGGGGCAACAGAGGAAGCGGTAGGGCGGCAATGGCCCATATTCAGGTCCCTGACGTCAAAACCCATCGGACTTGGCTAACAATTGAACAACTTACAGCTCGGCCAGGGGTAGGTGTGGTCGGCCATACCCTTATCCAAGATAATGCGTGGCCACTCACTGTTAGGGCTAGCGCGGCTAGAGCTCACTGCTCACTACCTACTTACCCGGATCCCACTGAACTTCGAGAAATTTGACATTTTAGAACTGATCCTGGCTCGCGATTCCTGAGGAGTTTATATTTCAAATTTTGTGCAAGAAGGAAGGAATAAAAAAAACTTAAAGTCAGACACCGAACGGAACCTCGCTTTACCTAGTAGTCTGTTCTCTCGCCAGGGCGATAAATCATCGCACACAAGTTACCGTCCTCTCTCGTTAAGGCGGCAGTACAAACTCTCGATAACATGATAATACTTTCCAGAAGACAGTCTATACAGAGGTAACGACAAACTCAGTACCTGCAACATCCTCCGCTGCTTTGGGATAACCCTGCCTTAAGCCGGTCGCAAACTACAAGGCCCTCGCAGTTTAAGATCCTAGTTCGTGAACGAAAAGTTTGCCGAAATCTTAGTTCAATTGAATTATATACATCCATAGTCCTCCGTATGAATAATGCCCGAACCTTCGTCTTGCGACCCCCATCTCTATAGTAGGTAATGAATAGCAAAACAAGGTAATAGCAATCACCGTAGAAGAAACAACAGAGTCATGGTCATTGATTGATTTAGTCATCATCGCCCCCGTTCACCTCCCCACGAAATCCGCTGGCGAGTTTCGTTATTGCTCGTGCCGCTGGAGAGAGAAGACGCCGAATCAACGACCTGATTGTTCACGCGCAGAGTGTTGCCGTTATTATCTTGAGCGGCATCATCCCGATTCTGGGTTGTGTCCGTGGGAGAGGGTGATTCGCGGACGACGGCCGGGACCGGTGAGCGAGGAAGTTCAATCTTCGGCGGACGTGGCTGCTCCCGGCGTCGATCGCCATCTTCATCATCGTCGTCGTCGCTGTCTTGGATCTTTCCCAGCGCAGCAAGCCGGCGCTTCCGCTCAATGGGCGTCTCTCCGGCAATGCCGTTCTCGTCATCGTTGTCGCGACGTGGAACGGACCGGCGGCGGGCTGGCTCAGCTGCCTCGTCGTCATATTGCTGCTGCTGTTGCTGCGATTCCAAGTTCTTGGCGGCAGCCTCCTTGACGGCGGCCGGGGCATCTGACTCATCGGCCGGCGTCCGCCGGGCGCGCGAATCGAGCCTGCTGAGCTCCCGAATAAAGTCTTGCTTGCTCATCCGTCGGCCATGGCTGATGCCGATGGTAGGCCCGCCTCTGTCATTGGGATCTTGTGCAACAGTGAAGCGCAGGCCGTCATCATCTTCCTCGTTCTCATTAGGACGCTGAGAGGACTCGCCCTCTCCCATACCGACCCACTTGGAGATACCCTTGAGCCACAACTGTGTCTCCTTGCCAGGAGTAGAGGACTGCCCCGGAATCGTGTACGTCTTGATAACCTCGCCGTTCTCGTCTTCGATGACGATCGTGTTGCCGAACTGGTATGCGCGCGCAGACTGGCGGTTGCGCTTTTCGGACTGGGGCTTCTCGTCCACCATCTTCTCGCCAACCTTCTTCTCGCCAACCTTCTTCTCGCCAGCAGTGGTCTTGTTCTTGATCCCAGCTGCGAATTCACCCAATCGGTGTCGCAACGCCTGATACGACAGACCCGACTTCTGCTTGGCAGCTTCCGCCACCCGCTCACCTGAGGTTGCTCTCTCGTGCAGTTGATGCTCTGACTTGGCAAACTCGCCTGTCTGGTCCTCCTGGAGTCGCTTCTCCTGCTGTTCAATGTGCCGCTGTTGTTCCTCGGAGGATTCGCCCTGAGTGCTCTCGACCTTGAGAACGTTCCCTTCGCTGTCTTCCATGACGAGATGATCGCCGACTTTGTACACATTCATTTCGGTCTTGCGGCCGGACTGATCCTGTTCTGAGGTCGGAGGAGCGCCATCGCGCTCCATCTCGGCGCGTTGCTCTTTTTCCTTTTCAGGCTCCGTAGGGAGTTCTGTACCTTCTGCAGGTTTCTGTTCTGACTGTGCGGCGGCGGTTTCGGCGGGTCGCTGTGGGAAAATGGCTGACTGACTGATCGGGCCGCCCGGACCATAAATAATACCGTCCCTTTCATCCTCCTTGACACGACGCAGGAAATTACCCGGCACGCCAACGGGTCCCAACGTGCCCGGAGGGAAGTCCTGCTGTTGGTCGCTCAAGCTACTGGAGTCTGACTTGCGCAGGGATGGTACACGAGGCAAGCGGCTCATCCACGAAGGGCCTTGGTCGTTGTGGACGGTGGTGTAGGACAGGGTCAGCGTCAACGTGTTGATACGCTTGCCGAGCATGAATACTGCAATGGAAGAGCCGTGCACGATGATGGACGAAATGACCATGAATGTTGTCAGAGGCCAGATCACCTGCACGATATAATAGCGGTCGCTGCCCGGGCGCGGTAACTCTTCCCCAGGGAGCGGCTCGGCTCCCTCATGTTCCATCTCTGCACGGGCCAAGATCGCGGCGAAGATGGCACCGACACCGATCGGACCGAAATGACCCGCAAACCACGCTTCGCGCCACGTCTTGAGGTCCGGTATGACGGGCTTCAGAAGGAGCATGGCCGGGATACGACGGAAGAAAATGACCAAGATCGCAATGACCACCAGTCGCCAGGCGTCGAGACCGATGGAGGAGTCGTTGTAGGAGTGCCAGGGAATGATGGAGCCAAAGTAGACGAAGAAGGCGAGATTGAGTAGCAGGTCAATGACGTTGGACACGTGCGACTCCTCGGTCTTCTCCGTGAACCAGCCGTCGTTACTGAAACCGACGCCAGCGCTGAAACCCACGAGCAAATCATCCAAACCCAGAAGACTGCCAGAGCCGGCGCAGAACAGCGCCAGGACGAAATAGAAGGCCAGAAAACTCTCTCGATCAATCAGATTCTTCTCCTCGGCGAACCGAATCAACCGGCGGGCGGCGTAGCCCAGAACCACGCCATAGAAGGCGCCGAAAATGCACTCGTAGAGAATGATATTGCAGAACCAGTGCTTCGTAACCTGGGCTCCGTTCAAGTGGAAGCGCACAAGATAGACAGACAAGTAGATGAATGGAAAGGCCATGCCGTCGTTGCACCCAGACTCCGCAGAGAGCAGATCTCGCAGGTGCTTCGGCACACGTCGCGAGAACTTGCCCTTACCGACGACCGACGATGCCAAGACGGGATCTGTCGCCGTGACGCACGCGGCGCAGACCAGGCCTTCCAACCAATTCAGCGTAGGTACCAACCACCACACGAACAGACTCGTGATCAGCCAACCCCAGGTCATCACCGGCACGAGGAGCATCACGAGGGACTTCCAGTGCCGCTCCATATACGCCTTTGGCAATTCAACACCGACAGCGAAACACTGCACCACGAGGACAATCCGCGCACATTCCAGGGTGAGCTTGTCGACATTGTCGGTCCACGTGCTCGGGTCGAATAGTTTTGCCGCATAGGGTCCGAATATGATGCCGCAGAGCGTGGCGACGGTGGCTTCGCCAATATAGAGCCGCTCCTTGACGAAGAGCGAGCACAGCATGAACAGCGACGTGAAGCCGCCAAGGATCATGTAAGCCAAATGCGGCTTGTCGATTTCGAGCTGCTCCCACACCATGGTGCCAGACAAGTACCTCGGTATTCAGTTACCGATGGCACGCATATAAGGATTAGAACTCGCGCTGCTGCAACCGTGCCACCAGAGTCCAACAGGTCCTGCAGGCATATCGATTGACCAGACGCTCAGAATAGTCCAGGGGGTGCACGAAGGCCTGGAGAGTGAATTGCTGGCAGACAGTACCAGCGGCCGCGGGGTTTCGCTGCCACGACACCAAAAGCAGGAGACGCAAGGGCAACGCCAAACTCCCCGCACCAAAAAAGAATGTAAGAGGGGGAAAGAATTTCAAACCTGTGAGGCTTTTCGTATCCGAACATCCCAGTGCTCATTAAAGTAACTCTATGCCAAACCGGAAGGCAACGCGTCAACTGGCGGAAAAAGCGGACCAAGACGCCAAGACTCAAAAGTTTGGCTGTTGCTTGAAATGGGAGCTGGCCAATCACGGAGCCTGGTGGCCGGAATTAAGAAAAGCCGAGAATATACCCGTACCAATAGGAGTGCGTATCTGGAGCCGCGATGTCTTGGCGTGCCGGACCGGAACGGGTCTATCGAGGATCAACAGAAGATCCCACCTGCAAAGAGATGATACTCCATCAGGAATCTGTGTCCGAGGTGAAAATACTGGAAACCTGAAATATTAAGTTTGACGCATAACTACCTATGATCAACTGAATTATTGGATCTAAACCTCTCTGATCAACAGGGATGCGATGGTTGTGCCCTGGCCTGTGCTCCAAAAGCCACAGTCCGCCTACGTACGACCGACCTCCAGCGGAATACGACGGAAACACGGCGGGATCTTTCCTGTCAGGTTCAGAGGAGAAGCTGACGCAAAAACAATCATGCCACACGTAAAATTCGAGATCAAGGTATCAAAACGAAGATACATAGCAGCAGGAATGCAGGGTAGTCGTGACATCCCAATCAATCAAGGAACGCTGGAATTCATCATCAGAGACAGAGAGCAACGCGCAACGAAGGGGTAGCCTAGTCATCCAGAAAAACCAAAAAAAAAAAAAAAAAAAAAAAAAAAAAAAAAAAAGAACAATCAACGAGCCAAAATGGACAGACATCATAGACATGCGCCCAACCAATGCCGGCTGAAAGAAGTCCGAGAATGAGAACCATGATCATTCTCCAGTAGGCATGTTTTCAACCTCCGAGGCCAACTGCCGCCAATTATCCGCCTGCAGCTCGGCGTACTTGACGCGCTCCTGGCTCCAGTCCTGATGAAGGCGGCTGATGTGGTACTGGCTCTGCTGGAAATGGTAGAGTTCCTCGCGGATGGTCTGCTTGATGAAAACGCCGCGAGCGTGTTGCTGTACGATAGATTCCTTGTCCTAAAAAAAGAGCGTCAGAAAACACATGATAACCTGGTAGAGGCACTGCTGGTGGACTCACTTTGACAATCGCCTCCTCGACTTTCTCAATTTCACCAGGCTTGACGGCCCCCGGTGGACGGGCCTGCAGCTCCTGGAGTTTCCGCTCATTCGCCTCGATGCGCTTTTCCAGCTGCGGAATGTTGTCCTTGGCGTACCGGTCCCGACGGTCAAACAGTTCGCGCATGCTGACCAGGCAGTCGCGCTGACGCTTTAGGTCCTCGAGCACGCCGGTCTGCCACGCCCGGGCCTCGTCCTCCAACAGCGTCTGGCTCGCGGCCAGGTGTCGAGCGGTTGCAAGGATGCCCTCGTTCAGCAAAGGCACATCATTCGTGTCAACGGCGTAGGCAGCCTTGGTGGCTTCGCTCAGTGACCTCAATGCGAGCGAGAAGCGCATGTGGTCTGCAGCCAAGCCCTCGTTCCGCTTGGCAAGCCGCTCAAGCAGATTGCACAGGTTGATATAGATCTCGGCGGACCGTTTCACGCCGGCACGTACCGTATCGAAGATCTCATTGAGATTCGGCGGCAGCGAATCCTCCAAGTCGGGTGGGAGGACGCGTCCCGTGAATTCGTCTTGGATAGAAACCGTCGCCTGCTTTCGCCAGACGGAAAGCTCCTACGCGCTGTCAGCCTAAACATTCAAGCGATCCTTTTTTTTTCCTTTCAGGCCAGACTCACTGTCGGGACGGTCAGGAACATGACCACAAGCTGCTCTTGACTAAGCACAGGATGTCGTGCCACCGCGTTGATAAACCGGACCAAACCCCGCCGTCGCTTTTCGAGGAAGGAATTGGAATCGGCTGCCAAGTGAGTGCCATTGACTTCCAAAACGGTGAGCTATGGCTTTCAGGCCATGACTGGACGGGCCGTGCGGGTCCATAACGTACCTGCGACTCTCTTTGGCGGCAAAAGGGGCAGTTGGCGGAATGGATACCGTCGATGCAGGCAGTCCAGCAGCCATACAAAGTCGCTGTACCGGCGCACTACCGAGCTGCCCCGGCGCGTGGACTTAACCTCGTAATTGCGGTGCTGGAACATGAACATGCCTTCCTTCTCGGGCAGTAGTGTGACTGTGATGACATCTTCGGCACCAGAGCCCGTCACAATGCCTCCGCCGATAGACCGCGACGGCGCGTGGAAGCTTTCCCTGCCACCAGGTTGGCCGCCGAAGCCTCCCAGTATCGGCGCCCGGTCGGGAGAACCAAACGGCGCGGTTGGATTGCCTAGCGCACCCCAACCAGGAGCTGAAGTGACAGGCGTCACGTCGCTCGATTGGCCATTTGTAGCTCCCCTAAGGGCATCAGATACCACTGTGTTTGCATTGCCCCAACCACTCGTGGTTGAACGGACGCTGCCGAACCCGTTGGTAGGCTGTTCCGTGACGCTGGCGGAATGATTATGACCGCGATGGAGCTCAGGACTTGCCCAAGGATCCTGATCTGCCCCAAAAGAGGTTGGCCGAAAAGCTGCCGTTGTCGTCGGAGTCTGCTGATAAGGCTGACTAGTAGACGGCGGAGTCGATGGCCGAGCTTGTTGCGACGGAGATTGTCCTTCATGCGAGGACAGTCCATCCAAGTAAGGAATTCTCGGCTGAGGTAGCTCTAGCAAACAGAGATTTTAGATACCAACCCAGAAACAGACCCGTAGCTTCGAAATAACATACTTCTTCGCCTCTCATCAACGGCATCCAAGGTAACATCCTCGCCCTCCTGCGCCAGACCTATCAACGCCAGCAAGACATTGAACTCATTCCGGCTTAACCCGCCGCTCACCGAGTCCTGACCTCCCGGAGCCACCAGATTGACGATCCGCGACTGCACATCGGCACCAAGCCCCGTACTCGCAAGTAGGTCCCTGACCACAGACAGGCTGACCGTCTGCGAGGCAACCGAATGATCGGCGGAGCTCACAATGGCGTCGTACGCATCGATGTAGCTCTCGGGCACATCGGTAGGCGGTAGAAGAGACTTGACGAGCTCATGCCGCGCGGCTCTTTTCGGCGTCAGCATGGACCACGGCGAGGAATCGCCGCCAGCGGTGGCGTCATGATTGTTGTCGTCGGAGAATAGAGCCGACCCGGGCGCCCGCGTGCTGCTGCCGACCGGGTCGTCCGCGAACAGCGAGGACTTGGAGAGACGGCCGGAATCGCGCTGATCGGAGCCTTCTTCAGGCGATGAGCCGAACAGAGACATGGTATGCGCGGTGGTATGAAGGTGAGGATTTGTTTGTGGCTGACAGATCGGCAGAGGGGGCGGGATGACGATAGTGCCAATGCGGGCGGCGGAGTCGGTGAACGGGGCTACTGCGGAGACGATTGTTCCTTCAAACGCTTCGGACTGCTTTGTATTCAACTCCTTTGAGCAGATGGTGAATTCGAGGAGACACTACGCGCCACAGACTCTAGAGCGTTATCTAGTAGGGGCAGGCTGCAATACTTATCAGCGCTAGTCAAGCCTGATTCCTTGACCCTGTTGAGCTTATGATGATGACAGAGGTCAGAACGTCTTCATCGATGATGAATAGCAAATACATGATCGATCTCTATTAAGTCTCTACGGAGAATTCCAAAGCAAGCTGAGGATATCCATATTTCGCTCCCTTACATGCTAGTAAACTATCACAAATCTATACAAGTCTCTCAGTAATCCTATCTTTAGATCGCTATGCGCTCGATTCAGAGCTCTCCGATACGCTTTCTCGCCGTCTCCGTGTGGTTGAACCCACAAGAAAATGCCCGAGCTGTACCAGAAAGTCCTGCCACTCCTTCTTCCCCGTTGACAGAACCTGGGACGCGTTGACCGTGGGCGAGAACCACCGATCCCGGCGGGTTTCATGCTTGCTACCCCCTTCAAGCGCTGCTCGACTCGCCCGGGTAGTCCTTGCCTTGCGCTTCCCCCGGCCATCGGAGAGCAAGTCGCTCAGCTCGCGGCGGTACTGCTCCAGCCGCAGATCGAACGACACGATGGACCGAATATAAGGAGCCAGGTCTGTCACAACCACATCGAAACCGTTCTCAAATGAGGTTGTCGGGCGAGTGCCCGACGCGGCGAGAGGGCGGTCGACGCAGATAATCGGGTCAAACGCCGTGGCAAGATGCGCAGCCGTTGCCTTGACTCTCGTGGACTGTCCCTTTGTGTCAAGGATCTGGCGCCCAGACGAAGCTTCGTCGTCCACATGGCCAGATGCCAGGCGGCGCATCAACACTGCCATTGTCGAGCCAAGGTGGGCAGGCAAGCCTGTGTAGTCGGCCACTGTGTCGGCATGTAGCAAAGCATACCCCTCGGTGTAGCTGGCTCTCTGCTTCTCGGGCAATTCGGGGATCGAAGGATCAAGAATATCCTGAGAGAATTAGTTCGGGATCATCGAAGCTTTTGCACCACTTACCTCTTCGGGGTTGAGCGACCAGCTACGGGAGAGCAAGTCAAAGACGCTCCAGGAATCCGTAAGAGCAGCGACATCCTGCAGACGATGGACCCGATTCTCGTCCTTATACTTTTCTGAATGCACGCTCAAACTCGATGAATCCCATCCACCTGCTCTAGAATCGGCCATGTCGAGGTTCCACCAATTCAATTTCTCCAATATCAGCTCAGTCTCTTTGTCCAGTGGGCTACTATCAACAAGCATGTCGCGACCGAGCCACCCCATATACTGCCGGTACGTGTCTGCGCTCACAACCCTTTGCCGGCGGCAGTCTTCGTTCTTAGTCCACCGGTCCAGTATCCAGTCGATCCCCGACTTTGTACTCCCAACGGCCATCTGACACCAAAAGTTAAGCTCCATAAGAGATTTCCGCAAGTCGTGACCACATGCTAGGTACAAGTCTTTAACGGCTTCACGTCTCAACAAGTGGCCCTCATTGGCCGCGATCAGGAGTAGATAGTCGACGGCTAGATCAACTGGCGGCGAACGGTAGCGGAAAATGGCATGCAGCGACAGATCCTGCAGCGGGATGAGAGATTCGTCATTGCAGGTGATGATGACTGGTCGCTTCGATTGTTCGATCAAAGCAGTGACTCCGGCCCAAAATTGCTTGTCCTCCTCAAACAGGATATCGGCCTCCTCTAGCAAAATCAATGACTGCTTTTGGGTACGAGTGGTCGTCGTTGCAATCTCCTGGCCCTTGGTTGGCTTCGTCTTTCCGTTCTGCTTGTTTGACGAAGAGCTCGGCTGCGCTTTGAAAAAAGCTGTCATTGATCGTTGCTTGTCATCAACTGGTTCCAAAGAGCCACTATCACTTGTACCCTCCTTGTCATCGACTCGCTGGACAAGATGGTTTTGGGTCATGTCGCCAACGCGCTCCAAAATATCTCTGGCGCTCCGGCGAGTGGCACTGTTTATTTCGAAGACTTTAAAATCGAGTTCCTTCGCGACTGCGTAGACAGATGCCGTCTTCCCGCAGCCCGAAGGCCCACTAATCAAGACTGCATTCGTAACATGGCCCTTTTCGCCATTTTTAAATCTTCCAATGGAATCCCCAACTCGAATAACAGTTCGTTTTGCAGGGACAGTGACATCCCCAGCCAGCTCATCCGCGTCTGAGTCCGAAAGCTCACCCATTTCCGACGCTTCCTCATCGCTGGAGACAATAAATCCGTCCAACTTGTCTGCAGCTTTCCGCCGCTTCTTCTTCCTCCTCTTCGTTTGCCTGTCCTTGCTGCTTGCCCGGCCAGTGTCGACGGATGAAACCATTAATTGTTTCAGCCAATCTCGAAGCATTCGGACTTCAGGCCCAGCCTGAAGGACGTCATTTGCGCACGTCGGGGCGTACTTGTTTACCCATTGTCTGGTCTCTGATTCGCCAATGTCGAAGGCACTTAAATGAGTCTTAACAGAATGATAGAGTCGCCTTAACGATGGATGACTTCCCAAACTAGGGGTGTCATCATCCGCCTCGGCGGGGGTGTGCGAGAGCCGATTACCGACCTCCTTCTGCAATTCTTCACATAGCATGACATTCCGTCCCGGAGGTCGTAGAATTGACGGTTCAGAATCGCGACATGGCGAATACTCCGTTAGAAGAAGATTTTCCGTATCCAATACATCAACCGCTGTGACCTTGTCTTTTCTCTGGTTATCTGTCGCCGAGGTCGGAATATCACCAGCTCGTGGGGTTTCTACCCCATCCCGTATATGAACCATGCCCTTTGGCGGCCATAGAGGGTCCACGAGGTCCGGTTGTTTTGGGAAGAGAGATTTTGTAAATTCACCTTCGGGTCTTGAGCTCTGCCAAACACGCTCGGCGCCACTCTTTGCTGACGATGATTTCTGACTCATCTTCTTCTCATCCGCATTCTCGGTAATCGGCGACTGCTCCGCAGGTTGCCGAGGGACCTTTTTGAGGAAAAAAGGATGGGTAGGCTTAGGTTTCGAATCACCGGCAGGCTTTGGTGCGAAGTGACGACGCCAAATGGGAGAGTACCTCTGCCGTCCAGCGAGAATTTCGTTGAGCATCTTCACTGCCTCCTTTGAGACACGATCTTCTCCGTAACGGAAGATGACAAGTTTTGACTTCGGAGTCTTTTCTGGGCTAGACTTGCGCTTCTCTCGACCTTTCCTCTGCGGCTTATTCTCCGTCCGTGGGGCGGGGGGCGAACTCAGGAGCTTCCCATTCGCATTGAGCTTTATCACCTTCTTTGGGGGGTGGGTTTCCTTGGTCGGAGTCTGCGGTCTGGAACCAGGCTGCGCGGCGGCATTCTCAGGCGGCGTATTATGGACAGATTCTGCCTGCTGTGCAGAAGAATCTCGTGCCTCGGGCGCGTGGAGGGTCGACTTTGGCTCATCATCGCGGGCCTGCTCTGCAACCGGAGTAGGTTCCGGCGACGTCTTCAGCCGTTTGCGCCGTGCGGCATTGGGGTCTTCCTCGAGCAACTCGGAGCTTCGTGGTGAGCTTTCGCGCCTCGGAGTCCCATCACGAACGTCAGCCGTAGGCTGGCATGGAGCCGTCTCTGGCTCAGACCGACGATGGCCCGAGTCTATGGCCGGAGGGTCACGACCTGAGGCACTGTCGACTACATGATATTGGGGAACTAGCACCGTCACAGTCAGCAATAATACAGTTATGAGGCCTCTGGATTCCCTAACATTGCCCAAAGAAGGGGTGTATTTTCGCTTGTCCACTCTGGCCCATGACCTTATCGGCAGCAATTGTCGCCATAGACTCGGCACATGTTCGGTCGACTACCCAGCAGTGTTGCCAATAACATTGAATATCTCAAAATAATGCGCGATATGCCGTTCCCTGCAGCCCCGGAAGGTAACGGCGGCGTCGAGGCTCTGATCGCGAGGATCCTTCTGTGATCAAAGAGAACGCGAGGCGCGTCACGACGGATGCGACGATTGCGCTAATCCAAATATGGTTAGATTGTGTCACGGGCCCACTCTGCGGAACAACGTTTTGCCGACAATATTTTTTCTATCTTTTGATGGAGCTGCTGGAGAACGACAGCGACGAACCAAGCGGACAGAATCATCATCGCCAGAACTCGTTGGTACTGCGCCAGCTGATCATGGCTCTTCCGCCTCCGTCCGTGCTGGCGCAATTGCCCCGTCCGCTCCAGGCCGCGACCGGGAAAACTCAGGCCGGCGATGTATACAATGTTGCCGACTCGAAGAAGCGGCGGAGGCACGAGGTGGCCGTGGCAGTCGATGGAGAAGGATTGAACATTTACAACGTAAGTTCGTGTGTTAGAACCGTGCGTTATGGTAACTAAACACTGTTATCAGGTTCAATCGTCGAAACTCGTCACGTCGTATGCTGTTCCGCCGCAGACATTTTTTGCATGCCGGCCGTGTTCCGTGCGCCGCAAGGGCAATTCCTCCCGGAGATATACTTATTGCGCGGTTGAGAGACCGGAGAAGCAAATAAAAGGATTTTTTGAGGAAGCGTCTGCGGCACCCGGTGGCGCGCCCGCCATTTCCTCCGCCTCAATCTCCGTCAAAGACTGCGCCAGCCCCACGGTGTTTGTCGGGGTTATTCCGCGAGCATCAGAAGAGGACGATGATAATGACGAGGCGTTCGACGTGCTGAGCGTCAGCAAAGACGGCCGCGTCCAGAGATTTTCACCGGACCTGAAGACGCGGAGATGGAGTATCCTGCACAGCGAAGTCAAGAGCCTGGCGCCATCTGGGCGTCATGTTTCGGGCGCTTTTCTGATTGAATTGGAGGAAGCGCAAAAGGCGTTACTCAAGCGACGACCCGATCTGGTTGCCTTGGCCGTCGGCGACGCATCTGTTTCCGCCGCCGCGAGCCCGTCGATCCTTTTGTTGGTTTCACACGGATCAAATGGAAAGGAGATTAGGGTTCATATCTTTGCCGTCGATGCGCAACCAGGGCCGGAGCATGTCTTGTCGTTTCACGAATCGCAGACACTGCGCCACCTGAACACGGTCGAGCTGCCGCAAGTCAACGGATTGGAAGACATCTCGAACTTCCAATGGAACTTTCAGGCTGGCTCGGCCGCGCTAAGCCTCTCATGCCGACACGGATTTGTGAGCTTTGACATTTCTCAATACTCGCCCACCGTGGCCTCGAGATTGTTACTCCCCGAGGAGGACTTTTCATCGGTGCTGCGAGTCTCTCCGCATTCCGTCATTGGGGCCGGCAAATCATCGGTCGCGCTGTATGACACGCAATATTCGTCCGTCCAGCGGAGCATCTCCGCGCAGGATGTTGCGCGATCATTATCGTCCAAGGAGTTGGCTACGAGATCCGGGCTCGATTTTGTTGGTTATTTTGCCAAACTAGGTATCGCCGTGGCCATCATGGCCAGTACACTCGTCGCGTTCGACTTGTCCGTTCTATATATGCACCAGGGCACATCGCTCAAGCGTCAGCGCGACGGGTTGCTGATCGATGCGATCGGACGCGGCGTCGGCTCCTCTTCAGCTGTGTGGCAGCCATCGTCTCAGCACCGGCAGCAGGCTCTCGGGCTTACCGACCAGGAGGCGGTCGAGCGGTGGAACCGATTCAAGGACGACTTAACCGCTGCGGTCAAGGCAAAGGACACTGGTGCGTTCGACAAAGCCGTCACGACGTACTTCAACCTGTCGGACAGCAACAAGAGCCGCAAGTTCGTGGAGACGGAAAAGATCCTCTACGTCCTCTCCCACATTTTTACGGCAGATGAGAAAGAGGAACCGAACAGCGCTTTTCTGGAGCCGCAAGTTTCGAATCTCCAGATCGCAATCTGGCCGCAGACCACATGCGAGTGGCTGCTCGACAATGGTCACCTAACGCTCGACAACATCAAGATCGTCCTGCGGCGACAAGCGGCCAGCAAATCCTCATCCACACGCCCAGCACCGACAACGACTGTCCTCCGACCCGGCGCGCTGGTTCGCGCCGTCGTCGAGCGCGACCCTACCCTGCAGCTCCTCACGCGACTTCTCCGCGGCACTCCGCGCACAATACTCAAAGCCGACGAACTCGCGCACGCACTCAAAACCTACCTCGACGTTGCCCGGGAGCGGTCATCCCCATCCTCCTCCTTCAATGGCGACAATAACGCCAACACTCCGAGCACATCACCATCCCTGGAAGACGCCTTCATCGGCCTCAACCTCACCCTGACACACCTCCACCGACACCCCGTGTCCCGCATTGCCACCGCGCTACGCTCCACGCTCACAAACACGCAGACCTTATCCCTCGTGCACCACCTCCGCATGTCCCTCGCCGCCGGTGGCCACACCGCGCGATTCCACGAGGAACCCCCCGTGCCTCTCCCGGCACTCAAAGCCGCCCCAGCGCTTCCCCTCCCCGTCATCATCGACATGCTGAATGCCAGCGTCGACGCTCTGGGTCCATCGGGCTGGATCGCCGCCGCAGAATGCGCACCAGAGGGCGAGGACATCATCGCACACATGCAGGCCGAAGTCTCCGCCGCCCTTGCCGGTGTCGAAGAAGCCGTCTACATGAAATCCGTCCTAGCAGAGTTCATCCGCTACGGAGAAATCCTCGAGTCTACCCAACAACAGAAAAAGAAGCCAAACGACAACGACAACAACACCGAATCATCGCCCCAAACCAGCGCGGCCCGCATCACAAGAGAATATGATCCCCACGGCAAACTCTGGGAAACATACACCTTCCCGAACCCCGGCGACGAGGACGGCAAGATGCTCCCCTTGTCCTCCGCTACGAGGCGTGTTGGTGGGAATGTGGACATTACTCCGGATAATAACACCGCTGCACCGGACACGATTATTAGTCGTACCAAAGTCCATAAAGCTTCGGGGACGACTGTGCAGCGGAGTCGCCGTGAAATGGCGTATTTGAGGCGGCAGGCAGTGCCGGAGTATTCGGTGATACGGATCAATCTTTGATTGTTTCAATATTTGCGCTCTATGTGTGTGTATGTGTGTGTGTGCATATAAAACAGTCGGACTGTTGGTGGAATAGGATAGGATAGGATTGAAATATAAAACTTCAATGAGCAGAAATGATTTAGTCATGGATAAGAGCAAATCGAGGACTGTCCATTGCCTGGCCTGTCTGTAAACTAAATCGGACTTCACATGCCAATCTCCATAGATACATTCAATCAACGCATCACAGCATCGGCGTTCATTCTTCATGAATTAGCACTAACTATACACAGCCCAACCATGTACATGAAGTGAACCGGTGACTCTGATGAGATCAAAGACAGGAAGCAGCCGTTAGATGACTTTGCAAATCATATACATACCATGGCAATTACTGGAAATTCGCGCATCATCTGTCTATTATGAATGGGTATCAGATCAGATTGGTCGGAGGGTATCATCGGGGAGCTCCCGAGCATGACGAGCATCAAACGAATGACAGAAATTAAGCACCTCAATCGCCGAATCTCCGTGTGGAATGACGACGTTCTCAATGGACCATGCGTCTTCAATGATTATGGCATCGTATTAGAAACTGCGCTTCTGTGACTCCATGGCACGGCGAGAGAGGCACACGTCGCGCAATGCGAGTTGGCAATATCGACTGAAAGCCAGTCGACACAAGTCTGATCAGATGCTATGCTGAGAAGCATGCTCGCAAGTCATGGAAGTGCTCTGCCGGGGGAATCATCGCGGCTTTTTGGAGGTGCTGTTGAGAGCGACCGTACCATTCCAAAGAAAGAGTTGGATGACTCCGATAATTCCTCACACATCGATGCCTCGTACTCAAAGAGCATCGATGGCAGCCGCGAACAAGATTCAGCAGCCACCGATCCGGCAATTTTGGAGGCCACCGGGGGTGTAAAGGGTATTGAGTGTGGCCGGTACATCAAGGGTCGGCCGACAGGAAAGGGGTGGTTGAGGTAAGAACTCTCGAAGGCCGACATGGGAGATGCCCGGAGCTAGCGGCTCAGTGCTGCGGCACGAGGCCGTAAGGATCCGTCGGAGGTCCGCGACTGACAGTCCCCGTTGATTTGGGAGACGCTCTTCAATACATCATCCTGTTCAACGGAGTGTCCGAGGACGTCCGGCGATGATGATGATGAGATGGAAGTGACGTGGAAACTACTTGCGATAGAAAAGGTTGGGCATTAGGAAACTTTCCGCTTTCGTCATCAAGAAGTTGCATGAAACGTACTCTGCGAGTGTCCGTCCCACATCGGCGGATTAATCGGCGCCGCTGCCTGCTGGTTGGGCAAAGACTCTGTGAATTGGTTCGTCATCAACGCTTTGGGCGAGACTGTGTCGGGCGGGACGCCCATGTCATGAAAAGTGGGTGAGGAGAAATCCAACGCGAAGGGCGCTCCCGACTGCGCGGCCGAGAAAGGCGCCTGCCAGTTGGTGGCGGAAGAAGCAATCTGAGCGGCATTGTCCAACATCGCGTCGCTTGTGCCACTCTGACTACCCGTGCTCATCGCAGAGGGCGACGACTCCTCCACGGCCGAATCGCTGGTTGTGCCCAGTCCCACCGCTTGGTCAAAACCGTTGATCCAATCAAAGTTGGGGTCATCCTCAATCACGGGATCTGTCACCGAAGACAGGGATTGAAATCCCTGGTCCAAGGGGGAAACAGGCGCATCCTGGCTGTAGCCTTGCGGGGAGGCAGAGAAATGCAGCTGCGCCGGATTGACCGTATTCGAGTTATAGTCGCCCATACCAAAATCGAAGCTGCCGAATACAGGAGCAGTGCGTAATGAGGCTGACGTATCCATTGACAGGCTCGACGTGTCCAACTTGGGCAGCCCATTGGGAGGGTGAGCAGAGCTGTAGGAAGGTGCCTCAAATCCGGCCGATACGGATGCGAGGTTACGATGATAGTCCAGGCCGGATTGTCTGGCCCCCGTGACATTGGCATGAGCCGCATTCATCATGCTCAGCGTAGAAGCATCGACGTGACTAATGGTGTTGGCTCTTGGGCGCACAGCGGCTGGGGTAGAACCTCCCGCGATCGAATTCTTGCGAACTCGCGCCGTCGCCGCACCCGCGTTCCCGGTACTTTCTCGCCGAGCGTTCCGGGGACGAGACGACGGGGTGGTGGTCATGTGTAGCTTTTGCTGGTGCCTGAGCAGCAGATCGCGACGAGCGAAGCAGCGGGTGCATTCGGGGCATTCGAACGGCTTTTCCTTGGTGTGTGATCGTTCATGGCGTTTCAGGTGCTCCAGTCGAGCAAAAGACCGAGTGCATGTTGCGCACACATGCGGTCTAGGCTTGTCGGTCTTGGGCTGAGGACCGCCCGGCGCAGGAGCTCCATTGGGCTTCCTGTCAACGGGTACCGCCTCCTCCGTAGGCGGCACTTCTACTGAATATCGGTCTCAGCTCTGGGGTAAAAGTGAAGAAAGGCCGATGATTCTGCTTACCTGCTACGTCGCCGGGCAATTCATGGATCGACGACAAGTCTTCTCCATGGGAGAGAGCTAATTGTTCGTGTGATGCCATTGTCTCGGTAATGACTTCAGTACTGGTCGTGGTTGTTACTTAATCAAGCACCAGTCTTAGTGAAGACAGTGGCACGATTCGAAGACTCGATTCCAGGCTGCGTAGAATGATATACGGCTAACGCCCAGATGGATGGCGACTCGAGGAGAGAACGAGCTGTTGGAGATGGGGGCCAAGCGAGCTGGTCAAGGTGACACAAGCCCAGGACTCTGTGCTCGCGCGAGTGGTTACAAGACGAGCGTCACTACAGGTGTTTCCAAGCCACGAAGAAGTCTGAAATCAAATACCAGTCAGCATGGAGCGTGTCAACGGGAAAGAATGACGGGAGGGCGCCAGTGTTGGTAGCACTGGGAGAGCCACCAACCTCTTAGTCTGATGAGCAGTTTGACGAGGGCCTATTCACAGTATAAGGCTGTTGTCCCAAGTAGTACCGAGAACCGTTGCCACCGACCGACGACCGTTCTGGGTAGAGCACTCCCAACGGAAAACGCAGCGTGTCGCTTCTCGATCGTGTGATGAGACACCCAGCAACTCTATCAAGCAGCGAGACTGTGGACGGAGAAGTCAAGAGTCCGAAATTAGCAACCAAGAATAGGCCGCGCAGAAATGTTCGGGACAGCCGACGACCACATCCGGTCTCTTGAGCGGACGCTTGCACCGGAGAGGCTGGGGTTCGCGTGCACGAGCACCTGAGCCGGACCGGACAGAGACAATTGCGGCGACGTGCACGAGTACGCCGAGGGAAAAATCCAGAGAATCGAAGCGGCCAAAAGAGCGTGGCAGACTGGGGAGAGGAGAGACCGATTGCTCTGGGTGTTTAGAAGCGAAGCAAGCAGCAGTCCGTTGAGACGACGAGAGGTCGACCGTGCTCGTAGCAATTGTTCGCCGACTGGGTCTCAGATAATACGATACGGCGCTAGCGTTGGTGGGTGGAGTCGCATTGCATTTAGCGTGGGCGCCCAGCCAATCATAGAGAGAAAAAAGTTCCACTTTTTAAAGACCCATGGCACGGTGTACCTGCCTCGCCGCCTTCGCGTCTTGTCTTTGAAATTCAGCCGTCCTGGTTGGACTCCACAATTCCGTATCTGCCAATGATCGCACGGAAGAGTCCGTCCGTTGGCCAATGGCAGCGCCCGCGCTGCGCTAGCCTGTATGCGGAAAACTGTATCATTACGTAATATAACCGTGCACGGTTTGTATTTTGGCTGAATCTTACGGGCATGGAGCCCCCGGAGCTCGGAAGAACGATATTACGAAATTGCAGCTTCCCTCCGTCCCTCAGAGCTGCTGATGAGTCGGTGCTACTTTCCGTCACCAAAGCAAGTGGTACCGATTCGCCTCCAAGCGGGTGCCTGAGGTGTCCGGTTGGCGACGTCGGGTGCCTGGAGACCCTGGCAGGGTCTTGCCACTGCCATCCTCGGCTGTGCAGGACGCCATTGATTTGGTGCTATGCTGAGTCATCAAAACCTAGGGTCGCAGTGACGACTGACGAGTGAGGACTTAGGACAAATACAGCATGTGGGGGCCTTGCTTTCCCCAGCGCCGCCAAGCCCGTCGTTAGGCGCCGTCGGTCTTTCGGGCGAATCGTGCTTTGAATGCAGCGTCCAATTCATGCTCCCTTCAGGGTTCGACTAATGCATTCTCGAATCCCTTGATCTTAGATTTTTGGAAAATAGTAACAGGCTATGACGACAGTCGTCTCTGACCGGAGAGTGTTGACTGGAACGCCGTACCCTTACGGCCCCAACTGGCTCATTGATGACCCAGCGACAGCTGAACCGCCGTCGGGTTCAACCGTGTGTCCAGATCCGCTCAAAAGGGTGGATCTGAAGTTCCTCGCTGTGAGGCTGTGAGCTTGATGGGCGATGTTCTTCCCCAGAGTGTTCCGAAGAGCCATAAGGGCCGGTAGACTGCAATAGTCTGCGGAAATTAAGTACCACTGGCCATCTCGTTTGGCCGCGGCCGAATTGCCCTTCTGGGATCGCCTCGGACTTTGCGCCGGGCCCCGGGGAGGAGTGCGCGAGCCCGGATTTTGTATAAAAATCAGATGAATCGAACGCCAGATCAGACTGTCAACCAGATGAGATGAGGGATGACCATCGTTGAGAAATTAATCAATTCATCTTCCATGCTCCTGGATTCATCATCCCTGGAATGAATTGCGTTCTTGTTGAACCCGAGGATAAGCTTATCTCCCGTCCGCCGTTAACTCGAAACGGCTAACCGACGGAGTTGACACTCAGCTGTTTCTGGGGCCGATGGGCGACGCTTTGACCTGCTCGGTCCATCTTGTGATCCGTGCGTTAGCCCACAACTCGTGCACATGACAGAATTGCAGCTCACAAATCCAATCAGCGTGTCTCTTGGCAGGCCCCAGCGGCGCGCGATCGCCGAACCAAGGGCTTGAGCTCCTCTGCCCATCCACCAATCCCCAGACTCGCAGACAAGGGGAATTGTCCGGGATGCGATCTGAGATGAATTTCCAGAAGGTAAAGCAGGCATTTTGAGAGTCAGCAATAGCGTCAACCGTTGAATTCCCAGCTCGACTCCGCGTTTTAGTCTCTTCGGTGCGAATGACTTGCATCGGAGAATTCTCTGCAGAGGGACTTGGCCTCGTATTAAGGTTAGGCTAAGGGTTAACGAGGGGGGCTCGTCAGTTGAAAGTTCAGGGGAGAGGTTCCCATCTTGAGCACCACCAGTTGTCCAAAGTTCTGTACTCTTTAAGCTTCTGCCATAGTCTCATAGATCGTCATTAGTGATGAACTCCATACTCATTCAAGTGCTCGTACTCGTCACGAGAACCAAGGAACCTGCAGCTGAGAATCCACACCCATTTCAGCTATCGACAAGTGGAACCTGCAGATGCTGGATGTCCCGATCATCTGGATAAGTAATTAATCAAAATCCTGGAATCCATGATGCCGTCGGAATGGAACAAGATGGAGTTCTTGCAGCGAGAGTGACGCTCGAAATTGAACCGGCATGTTGGGTCAAAGGAAGGTACTCAGCCCCTGAGCACTTTCCGTTTGATCCCAACACTTATGTCAGTTGACTCTAAGCCTTCACCGCGTTAATTCTCAAGGTCCTGTTTTCCGGGGTAATAGCGTGCTATGTTCCTGGAGCTGGTCATCAAGATGGCGGCATCGTTGGTATAAACGTGTCCTGCGTTCCTCATCCCTGATGTATAGGGTGTATGCTGAATTGCCGATTCCTCAAGTACTCCACGGAGCACGGAATCGCGCGTTTCTTAAAGGCCCTACAGGAGAATAAATTCTTCTTTTGTGCATGCGTTGTGAGCAAAGAAAAGAACTCCAGCAGCAGGAACTTCTGCATTACAGGAAGACAGCCCAAGGTTGCTTGTTCGCGATGAAATCAATGTGAGCAAGATGCCTGAAATGTATAGCACTACTTCGAGAACTGTTCCAAGACAAGCGCAGCCAGGCCATTGAACCTTTTTCCAATATAACTAGGCAAGAGAGGTTACCCAGGAAAATGAACCTAATTGGCCTTTTCTCGAGCTCTACTGTACCGTCCTGGACTACTTGGAATAACCAGCGCTCTCCTTAGCATGTCCAATATTCTCTATCAACGCAATACTCCGTATTCGTTTGTGTCCTAGTCTTCCATTGATCAGCTTTGCAGACGTCGACGTTTTCTGCATAAACTCTTTGAGTTCTATCGGCAAGACCGAGATGCAGCTGCAAGTTGGGGATCAGGACGGCAATTTGCAGCTCAAAGACATGCATGTGCAGCTACTGCAGTCATTTTGTTTCTCGTGAAGTTTGCAGATTGCAGATGGAGAGAAAAATGATTGGGAAGCTGTTTTACCCTATGCCTAAATTGTGCAGTTATACCCAAATAGGCAGCATGTTTTTTTTTTTTGGGTAAGTGTCTGCCGAATTTGGACAGCTTAGTCTGAAAACGATCCGATCAGGATCAGATCGGCGAGATCGAGATGCGCTCCACAACTCGATTCGATCTCACCTCCGCAGATCAAGCTCGGAGCACGGACAGAGCACGGACACTCCTAATTTGGAGTAGAGTACGGTACATAATCCTGTCGAATGGTGACCAAGGCACAAATCGTTCAATTGATCAAGTTCATGGCCAGTTGCTCCGCTGGAGCATCTACTCTGTTGGCTACTTTTAACTTGGTCATGAATCCATCAGGATCAACCTGGTGGATTTAGAACATCATATGTGGTAGTAACGAGAGTCATTGCTAATACCTTGAGCGCTGTATCTATCGTTAAACGCTGATTGTCTTGAACACCCTGCACAATGTTAGCTTCGAAGTGAGAGATGACACAGTCGACTCACCCAAATCCTTCGGCCCCCGTAGCCATGACCGTCCCCGGCATCTGCGCCTGCCAGTGAATCTCCTTGACAGACTCCATGTAGTGCACGAACAACAACTGTGGCGGGATATCTCCCAGGCCGGCAGCTTTGCTCTCCTCGTCGTCCAGCTCGACGGCCAGATCCCAGAGTGTGACGGTGCTGTCGGCCGACGCCACCGCGACGACACTGTCGTCCGTGGGGTGCCATTCGATGCTGGTGATGGGCTGCTTGTGGAAATCGAACGAAGCCACGGGGGATGGTTGAATCTGTGATGTTGCGCCTCCAGACGCCGCTCCGGGCTTCCAGTGTCGCAAGTCCCACACGGCCCAGCGTCCATCATCGTCGCCCGTCGCGAGCAGGTGGAACGTCTGCCGCGACCAGCTCATCACGTTCACGTCTGTGTTGGAGATCTTCACGTCGACCGCCGGCTTGCGCGACTTGGAGCGCACATCCCACACCTTGACGCTACCGTCGCTGCTTGCCGACGCGAACACATTCCGCTCATTGGGCGACCATTGCAGCTCCTCCACGGATGACGTGTGGCCCGTGAACGGCCGCGAATCGGTGGCCCACCCACCACCTTCGGTCCGTGTCGTGACGTAGATCAGGCCGTCATTGTCGCCGGTTAGGAGCCTGCCCAATGGATGCAGCGGCGACCAGTCCAGTGCATAGCCCTCTGACTTGTGCATTCGGAGCGTTGAGATCGGCTTGGCGGCCGACTGGGGGATGACCGTGCCGGGGATATCGAAACTCGCCAGGTGTGTCGTCACGTCGTGGATGACCACCTGCGAGTTTTCCAGCATCGTCGCCGTGATTGTTTGCGGAGGCCGTGTCGGGTCCCCAGACGGGTCCGGCGTCTGATGCGCGCGAATACGGTTCGTTGTTGAGCCCAGAGGGATCGCCTTGTGTTCCAGGATGGGCTCCGACTCCTCCTCGGAATCCGACGCACTCTCCGAGTCGCTCTCGTCGTCTCGCTCCATGCGGCCCAACCCAGAGAGCTTGAGCACCAAGAGCTCGTTCTCCCGCGCCCGTGAATGTTCTGCTTGCGTCCCGGAGACGGCATATACTGTCGCAGGGAAGGTCTTGCGGTTGTCGCCCAGATTATCTCGGACGATATCAAACGATAGACATGGCCACGGCGTGCTAAGGTTGTGCAGCATATCATATGTGGACGGGTCTGGGGCTAATGTCTCGCCGGGCGCCAGCTTTGTTCGGCCGGGTATGAAGGTCTCTTGGTCTATTTCCATGGCATCTACACACACAGAACTGTCAGGAAATTCGACTTTCCAGGTATGCTGCAGCCAAACGGCGCACCTTTTTCCTCAGCTTCTCGCTCCTCGTCTGGTCGGCCGTCCACGCCCGCCTCAATAATCTCGTCCTCACTCTCAAACTCGTCCTCAAACTCATCCTCGAATTCTCCCATTTCATCATCCTCCGGAGGGGCATCGACGACGGGCCGCTGGCCAGCCTTCAGCGCGGCCGATTGCTCCTCGGACGCATCCGCTGTGCGTTTCGACATGGTCGCAATATCCGCGGCGAACTACCCCGGCAATTTCAACCTGTACAAACTCGCAAATAATGCCGGGATACTGCGCGTTATTGTGCCTTGCAAAACAGCCAAAAAATATCGATTTTAGGGCTTGGGTGAAACTTTTCTTTTTTTCCCTCGTTAGGTGTCAAATACGCTAAACCTATTCTAGACTAGTGCGGATATTGGCCCGACAGGGTCGATCGATGCCCACTTGTGACGGCCTCAGCCAGCCAGCCAGCCTCGAGTCGTCGCAGTGCGGCCCGTCCAGAATACCTTAGATGATTCTCCTTGATCTACTCCCCTCCTTAGTCGCTCTTTCAAACCTTTTCCTTCCCTAGCGCGTTCCCTCTCTGCAGTCCTTATCGTCCCGTCTATCGTTCGGTCTTGGCTGTTCGTCCTGTGCCTGCCTGTGAAGCTTCCTGCCCATAGACTTCGGCCCGGAACCCAACTGCACCCGGCCGATCGAAGCATATACCTTGGCCTACGCTACCCGCTAATCGAACGGTTTAATTGCATTTGATGTGCAATTCGAACGTGGTGACTTAATACAGGGTGAAAGCGCAGGTGGGGTACTGTCTACGCAATCGCGCGGGATTGTTTACATGTCCGCTGACCAGGACCGGTGAGCCTTTAGACAGGCAGATTTTCCACAGTACAAAACGGCCAATCCCGCGACATCTCCGACGATGGATGTAAGCTCTCGTCCGGACGCTTCTGTTCCGGCTCCCTTGGAGCAGGACCCTGGTTTTCGACAATACCCGACTCAGATCAACCCGACCGAGCCAGACCCCCCCACAGTGCCATCATCCCAAGGGTCTAGCCATTCATCAGCGTTTAACCATCCATACACTCAAGAAGAAAACGCGCGACATGCGACACGATCGGTCTCCTCCGCGCCTCAAGATCCCGAGCCTGAAGATGACCGATCATCACAATTCGCATCGCCGGCCACGTCATCTCAACCTCCGCAGTCACAGTCGGAATCCCGACCAGGTTCTGGGCTGTCAACCGGGGGGGACCGATTCGGATACTCCTCGCCGCACCAGGAGCAGATCCCGAGACAGCCCTCACAGCCTGCAAAGAACAGTGTAGTCATCAAAGTCGGTATGGTCGGGGACGCCCAAATAGGGAAGACGAGTTTGATGGTCAAGTACGTGGAGGGTAGTTGGGATGAAGATTACATCCAGACTCTGGGTAAGCCTCCAATAAACTGCAAATCTGGAGCAAAGTGTTGACGAGCTTGGCAGGGGTAAACTTCATGGAAAAGACCATCTCCATTCGGAACACGGAAATTACCTTCTCGATTTGGGACCTGGGCGGCCAGCGAGAGTTTGTCAACATGCTCCCACTGGTTTGCAATGATGCTGTGGCGATCCTGTTCATGTTCGACCTCACTCGTAAGAGCACGTTGAACTCGATCAAGGAATGGTACCGCCAGGGCCGCGGGTTCAATAAGACAGCCATCCCTCTCCTCGTGGGAACCAAGTACGATCAGTTCGTCAACTTCCCTCGAGAAGACCAGGAGGAGATTTCTCTGCAGGTATGGTGGTACTCTGTACAAAGGCATGGGAAGCACACTAAATTGTCCACAGGCAAAACGCTTCGCCAAGGCGATGCGGGCTAGCCTCATCTTTAGCAGTACCAGCCACAGCATCAATGTGCAAAAGGTACTTTTTCGCCGTTCAAATCAGAATTGCACTAGGCTGATCGCATCCTGCAGATCTTCAAAATTGTCCTGAGCAAGGCCTTCGACCTCAAATGCACAATTCCGGAGATTGAAAACATTGGAGAGCCTTTGCTGCTGTACAAGAATGTATGAAAAAAAAAAAATTTCCGTGGGGATATGCGTCCATGCTGTGACGGCTTGATGATGTATGGTGGACTACGGCGTGATGCGACGATCCGTCTTCCGACTTTTCTTCTTCTTTTCTTTCTCCGAGCACTCTGTTCGCGACTTCGGTGAACTTTTGCGCCGGGCTGGGCCAAGCTACTTTTCTTGTGTTATTCTTTCCTTGTGGACTATTCTTTTTCCATTCTTCGGATTCTTGTCTGGATGGCGAGCGTGCATGTTGACCATAGGGCTCTATTCTTTTCCTTTTTTCTTTTTCCCTTTCCTTTTTTTTTTTTTTTTCTTTTCCTTTGTCTTCTTTCCTCTCTTGTTTTTTTCTTTTCTTTTGTTTATGTCATTTCCTTGAATCTGGCGAAGCGTGGAACTCTGAAGACTTTTTCTGTGTTTTTGGTGCAAATGTCCCTGGTCTTCGACCTGCGGTAATCATTTTTTTGACAACTGGACTGAGGATCTTCCTGACTAACCAGTGTCACGCGGAACACACATACTAACTTTATTAGGTAGTTAAATTTTCTCGTAATATGAATGCTGACTAATGATCGAGGCTCATATCTTGAATTGTGATTCGACAATACAGTCACAATTTCTTGGCATGAATTCGGAAACTATTTTTATCCCCGTCAAACTGCTGAGAACTTTCACGTGAAGTTGTAAAACGAAATGCCTCAGGCGCCAAATGACTCCAGGCCCGCCTGCATCAATACAGGAGGCTCTTTTAGCTTTGCTGTGGAGAAGTGTCAAATCCTTGGTTGTTGATTTCATTCCGTAGCTGGGCTGGAAAGCCTGGAAGATGGAAGGGATAACGGGTTGAATGCTAGTCTCTGCCATTGACGAAAAGCTGCGCCCTATAATGCAGCTTTGTGACCAGCCCCCAAGCTATGAAACCAAGACATCTATCGTGAGATAGCCAACAGTCAAGGAGCCCTTATTTAATCCCAAACGAGGGGAACTGAGATTCGCCCTAAGTCGACGCCCTGCTGCGCCATGGTTCGCTCGAAGTCATTGTGCCCGTGCCACCTCCATCTGCGCAGGGGTGCTTTGATAGCATTGTGCCTGCATTAAAATACTACTACTACAATTCGGTTCTTCTAGTGTCGCCATCAATCTTAGTTACTCCCACCAGTCGATCGTCATGGGGGAAGAATTCCGGCCACGGTCAATACAGGAGCGCATTGCAGCTCTGAATCAGTCGCACATTAATAACGAGTCTGCTCCCAAGAAGACCCCGCCTCTCCCGGCGCGTCCGTCGGCGTTGCGCACGGTGCCTGTTCCTGGCGGCCCTATGAATGTCAGTCATGATGTGACTGTTGCGGGGAATTCTGCAACAAGCCCGACGCTCAACCGAGACGGTACTTCACCACAAACACTACCTGTACAGCAGAACCATGATACGCAGACAAACGCGCAGAAACAACCACCGCCATTGCCACGGCGGAAGTCAACACAGCCTGCTCCTGCGCTGCCTCCTCGCCAACCCTCTACGCAGTCGCGGCCGCAGCCGGAGCGGAAAGCGTCATTAGAATCCATTGCGTCTTCCGCATCGGGCATGACGACGACAACATCCACGTCGGGAACGTCAGGCTCTGTTGGAACCAAGAATGTAATCCGGGCGCCGGCGTGGGGAGAAACGGAGCTGCCACCGCTGCCACCGAGCAGTAAGCGCTCCCCGCCGAGTCTACCGCGGCGGCCGAGTGGCATCAATAGTAGTACCGTGGCAGAGCAACCGAGGCCGACCCCGAAGCCGCCCCCGCCGGCAACTGGCGCAGCGACGGCGCGGCCCTCCAAGCCGGCATTGCCCGCCCGGACACCGTCGTACACCTCAAATGGATCGACCGAGACTCGTCGGGTCCCTCCTCAGTTACCAGCTCGTCGTCCGTCATCACACCAGCCTGCTCAGTCGCCGGGTGAGCAGGATGCAACAACGGGTGTGGTGAGGTCGGTATCGAGAAGGCTGCCGCCGGTGGTGTCGCCGAACGAGATCAGCAAGATCAGGCAGTCGTCCCTCTCGGTGCTGAGCAAGCACGCTGAAGAACCGGAAGCGCCGGTGACCAACGGTCACTCTAACCAAAGTGCACAGCCGGAACCGCCCCCGGTGCCCTTGGCATCCCGTCCGGACCTCTCCGCGATCCAAGCCACGAAGCCCAAATTCCAGCCGTCGGCATCGCAGACATCGAACGCGATGTGTTTGAAGTGCCGGGACTTTTCAGGCCCTGATAACCATGCTGCCCAGTTTCCCCGGACAAGTTTGCCGACTCATGACCTTGGATGGCTTGCGCAACAGCTTACCGCGCCGTTTCCATCGCTCACGGACAAGGCTCGAGCGATCTTTACTTGGCTGCATCACAACATTCGGTACGATGTGGACGCTTTTTTCAACAACAAAGTTAAGCCCTCGACCCCTGCGCAAACAATGCAGACCGGGCTCGCCGTTTGCGAGGGATATGCAGGGCTCTTCGCCACCCTGGCGGCCCACGCCGGCCTAGACGCTCACGTCATCGGCGGCCACGGCAAGGGATACGGTTACACTCAACTTCCGCCCGGAGCAAGTCTCCCGGCCTTTGAGAGCAACCACGCGTGGAACGTCGTTCGGATCGATGGTGGTCAATGGAAGCTTATCGACTGCTGCTGGGGTGCGGGCGCCGTCGAGAACAAAGGTCAGCCGACCTTCATCCACCGGTTTGACCCAGAGCAATTCACCCAAACGAACGATGAGTTTCTCCTGAAGCACTACCCGGAGCGGATTGACCAGTTCTACACAGATGATGGCCGCCCCAAGTGGGCGTGGGAGGAGTATATTCTGCACAACCCGGACCGCCCGTTTGGCGTCGAGCCGCCCACTATTTTCAATGTTGCCCACGAGGAAGGGATCAGCCGACACACTGTACGCCCCGTCGGCAAGCAGGTCTCTATTAATCAGCCTGGTCCAATGCGGTTCCAGTTTGGCTTGATCTGCGAGCATTGGAGTGTGACATTGCACGGCAAGAAGAGCGCGCCGTATCTCTTCCTCCTCCATACGCATGGTGTCGATGGGCGGAAGGATGAGATGATTCCGTTCACACACGTCCGTGGCACGGCGCCCAATGGTGGAGGGGACTGGTGGTACGTCGATATTGCTGATCCCCGCATCTTGGGCGCGCCGGGCCAGAAATTGGGCGTGGCATTCCTGACGCAGCTGGGACAACGAACCGATGGGCGAGGGCTCTCGGTGGAGGAGTTCCGCGCGAATTTTGGCAGGGTTAACATGGCGTGGTCCTACGTGCTTCAATGGGAGCTCGTCGCTTAGCATACATTGGCGTTCTTTAATGATACCCCTCTTTACTGTTTGGTTTTATGGGAGACGCTGTAATGGGTTCGGATAGTGCAGTCTGTCCTCATATTGGTTTGTATGCACTCATATGGCATGTCGAGTCCGCTTGTATGGTCCTTTCGGAGAGACTCCATTCTCGTTACAGATGCTGGCCAGAATTTCCTACAGTTTATTCCATTGCAAGGCTGAGGCTGGAACCGATTCTTCCGCTGGCTGGGAATCGGATTTACCGGCTTCACTAGCTCAGTTTCTGCACGTCCCAGGCCCGCTACTGGCATTTACAAAGCCGTTTTGTTGATCGCCGACAGCGGAAATTCTTCGTACTGAGTACCATGTTCTCATGATGTCATGAATGTAATGTGATGATTCCGGAGAAAAGCAATGAAAAGTCCACGAATAATCCGACTTCCGAGACCCGAGCCTTCTGCTGCGGCGCTTGTCCAAGTGCTCTCTGGGTAAATGGCCATGGCGTTTGAGGACTAAGAGCAAAAGAGAGAAGAGGTGTGAACGACGACCACCTTTCCCTATTGGGATAGAGGCCCCTGAAGTCGGCTTGATTATCTAAGCCCGTCCTCGGAACTCACGGTTCCTAACTCCGCCGGCGAAAGAAATTGAAAATATCCAATTCTATAAATTAGTGTGTATGAAGAAGAGCTACCAGGACGAGTACGAGTAGTCAGAATTGCATTGGTGGCTGCAGGATTTTGGAATTCACGTGGCGGGAGATCTTCGTTTACTTCCGGTTCAGCTTGAAGTTTAACCGTTTGGTGTCCTGCGCGGAGTGTGAACTTTTTTTCATTCTCTCTTCCACGGCACGCGACTCCGCATTTTAGAACAGCAAAACTCTACTTCATACTTTGTCCATATTCTCGGAGGCAGAGCGAACGAGGTCAGACACGGATCTGGCGTGATCCGTCATGTCCCGTTTACGGCGTAAGTCGAGCCTGGGCGCAGACATTCGGGGCGACACGAGCGCACCCGCCATGTCGACCATGGCGTCGAACAAGCCTGGAAGCGCAGAATTGGCCGCGGTAGGATCGAGTGCAATACGACAAAATTATTCTCATCGTCTGACTGGCTTTGCAGCGCCCAACAATAACGGAAAAGGATAAACTCGCGAAACCTACGCACAAGCGGAGACGGTCGTCGCGCTCGCTACTCCGACGCTACCTCGACCTCTGCCTCAAACACACATGGCTGATGCCGCTGACGATTCTTGTCATTCTGCTTGGCCTGTACGCGGTGAACCCGACCGAGTCGAACCCTATGCACTCGGCCATCTTCCTGTCGTACGCGCGGGAGCCTGATGCTCCCGGAGAACCCGTCATGTACGGTAAAGGGAAGAAGGATTTCGCGTTTGTGGCGTTCTACACGGTGGTACTGTCCTTCACGCGGGAGTTTCTCATGCAGCGGGTGATGCGGCCGTGGGCGCTGGCGTGCGGGATCCGCACAAAGGGCAAAGTGGCGCGGTTCATGGAACAGACGTACACGGCGCTGTACTTTGCAGTCTTTGGGCCTTTTGGTCTGTGGGTGATGCGTCGGACGGATATCTGGTACTTTAACACGACGGCCATGTTCGAGGGGTTCCCGCATCGAGAGCATACGGCCGAGTTTAAGGCGTACTATCTGCTCCAGGCGGCGTATTGGTCACAACAAGCAATTGTGCTCATGCTGCAGCTGGAAAAGCCGCGCAAGGACTTTAAGGAGCTGGTGGCGCATCATATTATCACGCTGGCGTTGATCTTTTTGAGCTATCGGTTCCATTTCACCTACATGGGTCTGGCGGTGTACATTACGCATGACATTTCGGACTTTTTCCTCGCGGTTCGTTAAACACCCGTTGACACAAAGGGAAGCAGAGTGCTGACTGCAGCAGACCTCCAAAACCCTCAACTACCTCGATTCCCCCATCATCGGTCCCTACTTTGGTCTCTTTGTGTCCATCTGGATCTACCTACGCCACTACATCAATCTCAAGATCCTCTGGGCCGTCCTGACCGAGTTCCGCACTGTGGGTCCCTTTGAGCTGAACTGGGAGACGCAGCAGTACAAGTGCTGGATCAGCCAGTACATCACTTTTGCGCTACTCGCGAGCCTGCAAGCGGTGAACATCTTTTGGCTGTTCCTGATCCTGCGCATCCTCAAGAATTATCTCTTTGATAACGTCAAGAAGGATGAGCGCAGCGATCATGAGGATGAGGAGGAGGTAGAGACCCCGTCTACTCCTAACGGAATCTCTACTGCCGTGGCGAATGGCAACTCCTCGTTGAAGAAGCGGGAGATAGCCCCGGAAGTTCTCGTGAACGGCAAGCCGGTTGAGCCGGATGCTGATGGCCATTGACGGCGTGACCATTTACGAGTCACGACATACTGTTACTCTACAAACTACTTAATTACCTTACCTATGGGATGTGTTGATGACGAAAACCTTGCATGGAGTTCTTTTTGGTTGGTGGTCCTGGAGCTGAGATTAATATTGGAAAGATGATGATGATGGATGGCCGAACGGTTTGTTCCCTTAATTCCTGTCTCAATTTTTTAATTTCCTGTATAAAATTGGATCATGCATAGTTGATAGTTCTAGTAACTACTTAATATAATTTCAGGCAATGCATATACTCATTCAATCCTTGCTTTTCTTTTCTCGAGTTGGTGAGGAGGACAGCGGATAGGTTGCTTTGAGCCATGCCGCTATCGCTGCAATCTGCATTGCATTCGCTCGCTCTAAGAGTCCCCTACATACATTAACAAGACAGCGAGAGAGAGAAGACAGTCATTTCCCTGACAAAAAACCATTGATCATGAACGCACATACATGCACCAAACATGACATGGACCAGCAAACAGCAACAACAACGACAAGACCGAGTACATTTCGTTCATCCATTCATACGGCACGTAACAGAGAAAGGAAAAAAACAGCATGTTCCGAATCGAATCAATAACACACAGGCTTTTATTGATTTTTATTTCCACGCATTCAACCCCGCCCATGGATCACTCTGCCCTGGTGCTGCTGCTGCCGTCGTTGCTGTCGTAGCTGCCGACCCGGACGCAGATGTCGACGATGCAGTGCGTTGATGATGATACTGCGGCGCGGCATAAGCGCCCGGATATGCTGCTGCGGCGGGTTGTCCGGGACGGGGGGCAGCGTTACTACCCGGTGGGGGTGGGTGAGGCGGCGGGGGGATATATCCGGGGGTCATGTATGCCGCTGTTGGGTGATGCGTTGCTGGCGGAGGTGGTGGCGGCGGCGGAGGCGGATAGGCCGATGCACCGGCGGTATAGTATGGTGTTGCTGGCGAGGGCTGCGGCGGGGAGAGCGGGGATTGGTACGGGTAAGCCATTGGGTTGTACCCCTCGGATAGAGGTGTTGCAGCCCCTTGTTGGAAGCCGCCCGTAGTTGGCTGGCCATAGTAGTAGGATGATAGCGACGGGGCCATGTACTGGGCTGCGTATGTGGCAGGCGAGTGCTGCGTCGTGGGTGCAGGAGCAGTAGCGGTGGTGGTCGCTGTTGTAGCTGTGGTGGTTGTTGACGAGGATGGACGGTGTTGATGGTGAGGAGACTTGTTGCCGCTGGAAGAACTACTGCTGCCCGGAGGTTTGCTGTTGGTGGTGGTATTATTGGCCTGCCGCGATCGCGACGATGGCGATGACGGTCCGGTGGACAGGCGCTCCATCATCTCCCGCAGTTGCTCGCGGTCGCGCTCTTCTTGCTGTGCGGTGGAATTGGATGTCGAGTTGGAGGACGAAGTAGTACCGCCAGTTGCTTTCTCGCGCTCAATGTGTGAGAGCAACTGCGCACCCTCAGCCCGTCGGTTGTTGACGAAGCTATCCACGTTTTCCCACAGGTTGTTCACCGACGTCTGCATCTCGCTGTAAAACTTCTTCGCCTCTGCGATTCCCGCGACAAGATCGCGGAAGGCATTGTAAACTTTGCGGTACCGCGACATCACAGAGTTGCGCTGCCGTGTGATCGCTTCATATTTGGACTGCTCGGACCGCACGCGCTTGTCCTGCAACAGGTCGCCATACACCTTGGTAAGCTCCTTCATCAGCGACGCCTGCGTGTGATTCGCCTTGATGATCCGGTTCTGGTACGGCCGGAACTTTTCCAGCTCCGCCTGGAACAACTGCTGCTCGCGGCCGTTGCCAAGCGCCTTGCGGTTGAGGATAAGCACGTTGGAGATGTCGTCTTCGTGCACCTACACAAGTCAGAACAGAACAAAACAGAGGTGGTAAGACAAACCTTCTCCTTCAAGTCTTTAAGAACCTGGCCACGCTCACGCTTGACCAGGTTCAGTTTCTTGAGCAGCTCCTCCACACGAGCAATCTGCTCCGCGACAGACCGCCGGCCCTCATCCTCGACTTCATCCAGTAAGCTTCCTTCTTGCGTACCATAAGGACTAGCTCGCCCGTTGCGGTCCGCCTTGTGCTTCGACCCAGCCTTGATCATAGCGCGCTGGAACAGCACGTCGGCCTCGTCGGTCTCGCCCGCGGAGAACATCTCATCGAAATCAGCCTCGTAGTGCTTGAGCGTCGACTTCAGTTGCGCGTCGCTCGCGCTCGCCTCGTTGATCGTCTCACGCAGCCGCCGGATGTCGCTGCGTAAGCTGGCCGTCAGCCGTGAGCTCGGCTGCTGCGTCCAATCAGCACCATACTTGGTGCGCATTTTCTCGCAGACGCTCTCTTCCAGGTCCAGCTGCCGCGTGCAGCGCGTGAGAAGCTCGAGAATCGTCGCCCGTGACTCTTGCAGCTCGTCCAGAGTCTTGTGGAACCCGGCGCCGTGCGCGGCCATCTCGGAGCACCACCGCCGGAACTCTTCGTCGACCGTGACGGCATTTTGGTCAAGTCCACCCTTAAGCACCTGCAGACTGCCCGGCAGCTTGAGATAATCCAGGCTGGCGGCCATCTCGCCGTCGGCGGTCTCGACGCGCTCCGTTTCCGCGCGGATCAGCTGCGCTTTCTCTTCGTCGTACCGGCTCGCCGACTCAGTGACAGCCATCGGCACGAGTTTCTGGAAGATGTCCGGCCCCGTGATGCGTTGGATGTCCTGACCTTGGTAAAGCTCGCTGACAGGGATCGCCTTGGCGGCGGGAAGTCGCGACACCGGCGACAAGCCGGCCTCATTGGGCACAGGCTGATGGTAGATAAAGTCATTGTCTTTGATCGCCGATGCCAGCGTCTCCTTGGTTCGAGTCTGTTGCCGCCGGAAGATCTCGGTTAGGACGGCGGCAGTGTCCGGCGGTGCGTTGGCCGACGCCGGCACCGTCGAAGGCAGCGACTTGGCCCAGGTCAGGGCGGCGGCGGACATCTTGTCAGAAAGCTGGAGGCGAGCGATGGCAGTGCCGTGGGAATTGGCCTCCATGTCGGCAATGGCCTGGAAGTAGCTCGCAACAGCGGAGAAATGGGAAGCCTTGGCCTGGACGACGGACAGCCAGGGCTTCTCGAAGATGGCCTTCGACACGTAGTCCTGCACGGTCTCGGCGGCCTGCGCATAGAGATAAGCGGCCTGGCTGGCCAGCTTGGCCAGGAACGCCGGCTTCTTCTGGTCCGCGACCTGCTTCTCCAGGAACACCTCCTGTGCCTGCGCGAGGGTGATGTTGATGAGGGTCTTGACGGTATCGCGGCTGAGATCGGTTGAGGGGGCGTGCAGGAAGTTCTCATTGATGTAGGTGAACATGCCGGCGGAGGCCTGGAACGAGTGGTACGCGGCCTTGATGCCGGTATCTTCGGCGCGGTTCTGCGCGGCGGCATGGCAACACAGCACGGCTGAGATGTTGAACAGCACGGATGCTTTTTCGTAGGCGAGAGAGTACTGAGAGGTGGCCTTGCTTGTAAATGCGTCGTACCTACGCCATCAGCATCTTATATTCTCAAAAGTATCAAAGAGTGATTCCTACCATGTGAACGAAATCTTGATATGGTTCTCATCGACCGGAAACCGCAAATCGAGCAACTCCAATTGGCCATAATACCGGTACAACAGATCCCGGCCGGACGCGCTGTCGCAACCAGCGCCCCTCATGTCCTGGCGCAGCTTGTGCAGCGTCGTGCACTCCTCATGGTAGCGCTCCGGATCATCGCCGTACGCGGTGCGGATGTAGTCCTTGAGCGGTGTTACCCAGTCGATCTCGGCTGTCTGCTTGAGCGGACATGACAGCATAGGCGACTGCACCATGGCGAAGGTTGGGAGCGGAGCTCGCCGACTCCGGGCGACAGATTAAAGTCGAGTATTCGGTAGGAATGCACGGGGGAGCAGAAATCCAGAGGGTTTGTTTTGAGGGGTTCCTCTCAGGCGGCGATAGTCTCTTTCGGCTTCGGGCGGTGGCGGGGGGGAGAAAGAGGGGGACAAAGAGGGCGGGAAAGACAGTAGCGGGATGGGATGGATTAACGGAAACTACGATGCCCGTCGCCGCGAAAAATTGAATGCGCCGACACCGTGGAAGTTCTGCGTGTTGTTGCTCCTTTGCGCGCGGGTCAGGTCTAATTGGAATTGCTGCGCCGACGTCAGCGCGGGGTGACGTCTCCGGCCAGGCTGCTACAGACCAGCCAGCCCGAGCCAACCATCAGCCAAAGTAGCACCCAAGCATCAAGACAAGAGGATGATCAAAGCGATGAGAGGACGACAAGCTTACTGACATTGCCGCCTGCACGAAATCGGCTGAGCATCGTGGTTGGCCGATTACAGCGCCAGAACAGCCATTAGAAAGTCTTGAATTCATAAAAGTCTATGATGAGGAGGGTCTGATTATACAGTAGGCTACAGTACATACAGGCCATCCAGAACGGAGACCGTCACGTCCAACGCAGTTGGCCATCAGTAAAGCGTCATAATACACCAAAGAAGAACCAAAATGCCCCCAACGCGCCGCAACACCCAACTCGCCGGCGCTATGTAGACCAAGATACCATGCCGAATGCATCGAATCGTCGAATAGAAGAGAAGGGAAAATCTGGCACAGCCAGATAATTATCCCTCGGCTATTTCTTTTCAGAGTCTGAGTCTTTCTGAGACTCGCCCTTGTCCTTGTCCGTTGATTTCATCAGACGATGCCAGGCCGACTTGAGGAACCCTTCGGACTTCTGCGAGTCGGAGTCTCCGGATGGCGTACTACGAAATCGATCAGCACTGACCAGTACACCCCAAAGAAAGAGCAATGAAGCCAACTTACCTGTCCTTGCCAACATTCATTATCCGCTTGGCCGTCTTGTCGCCCATCTCGTCCGCGAGCACCTCGAGGATCGTGCGCTGGTTCGATGTCAGATACTTGGGCATCTGCACTTTGAACTCGACGCGGAGGTCTCCTGATCCGCCTCGTCCGCGGCCGCCCAACTTCTTCATTCCCATACCGGGCAGAGTGATGCGGTCGCCGGTGCCGGTGCCTGTGTTCACTCTAACCTTGACCTCACCGTCCAACGTCGGTACCGTTACTTCTCCACCCAGGAGCGCTGTAGTCAAGGGAATCGACGCCGTGTACAGGATATCCGAGCCTGACCGGCTGAAGCGATGGTCGGGAGCTACGCGGATGGACACGTAGAGGTCGCCGCGCTGCGTTCGCATGCCCGGCGTCGCGGCAGTGCCTGTCGGTGGCGCATCACCTTCCCCGGCCACACGTAGCCGCATGCCATCCTCCACGCCGCCGGGGATATCAATGTGCACTGTTTTCCGCTCCCGAACAACACCTTGCCCGTTGCAGGTGCCACATTGCGACCCACGCGGCACGACCATCCCCGAACCCCCGCAGGCATCGCAGGTGCTCGCCATCTGGAAGCCACCCTGCATGAAATGCACGCGGGTCCCCGAGCCATTGCACTGCTTGCATTGCGTCCGCTTGGCGCCCTTCTTTAACCCGTCTCCATTGCAAGTGTGACATTGCGTCAGAGGCGTGATATGAATGTCCTTGCTGGTACCTTTGGCCGCCTCCATAAACGAGATGTTGGTTTGCACCTCAATATCCTCCCCAACCAGGATCGACTCCTCAAATGGCGATGCACGCCCACGTCGCCCACGGCGTGCACCCGTAAATGCGCCAAAGAGGTCCTCAAAGTTGATATCAGCAGCGAACCCACCAGGGAAGCCGCTTCCAAAGCCATGGAAACCGCCTGCTGAAGCAAACGGGTTCGCGCCGCCCGCCGACGCTCCCGCATTGGGATCGAAACCACCAGACTGGTCAAACGCCGCCGGGCCGTAGCGATCGTAGGCTTCTCGCTTCTTCGGATCGGAGAGAAACTCGTATGCCGACTGTGCTTCCGCGAATTTTTCCTTTGCGTCGGGTGCCTTATTCGTATCTGGGTGGTACTTCTTCGCCATGCCGTAGTACGCTTTCTTGATATCAGCGGCGGACGCATCTCGACTGACTCCGAGAACGCTGTACGGGTCTTTCATTGCAAGGGCGACGGCCGAGGCATGGAATTCCTAGACCAGACCGTGAGCTCATGCTTCCCTCAGCATTGCCGAAATGCGTAGACGTACCCGTCGTGCTGTCCCTCGCAGCCCGCTCCATGCGGGTCTTCGAGACGACCAAAAACGAGCTGCATGATCACCAGGGCGTCGTCGAACGCTGCAACATGAGCTGCCGGCGGGCCGCAGTAGAGTTCGTGCCGGCAGCACGATGGCCTTTTGCAGGCCGGCCGGATTTGCGCTCATCCCTCCGCGGATATTCCTCCGAGAACACAGCGCGTGTCCGCAGTCACCAATCGAGCACCTTTTTTCCCTGGCAAGCAATCAATACCGTGTCGCAAATCAACAAACTTCGAGAATAAAATTCGCCAACCGACGGCAATCGAATCTCCATGGAAAAGTTTCGGCCAGAATTATCCGGGGTCGGATAAATATTTTCCCGCGATGACCTCAGCATCTCCGAACGGCAGTTCCGACGAGCAGAAGAATTCCAGGCCGACGACGACGACTTTCTACACCTCACTACAAGCATCGAGCACCGTGTCAACTCCATTTTCTCTATTCTAAAATTCATCTTTTATTCTTTTCCCCCCGAATTCCCTCCTGAACCCGTCCTACAAGAGCATCGGGCCTGCCGACGGGCCTGATTTATAAGCGTCATAGAGCATGCTTCGTGGCCAGAGATTGCCATGGAGAGCTGTGCTCCGCCATGCGCCTCCGCACGTCGTGAGCGCTAGAGCCCTCGCTCGGCTCCCGCCATCCTCCCCGGCTGTCCGATTTGCGATTGCCGGTTCCCGGATTGCTCGACCGAGTATAACCGCCCCGCGCGCATTCTCGTCAAGCAGCGCCCGACGGAAAGACAAACAGGATGACAAGCCGGAAGATTCCGAAAACAATGAGCGGGAGAGCACCGGTCGAGATTCGTCAAAGCCATCTCGAAAACCGGGTGATGCGGCGGATGGGGAGAACCCGACTGCGAACATCGGCAGGCGAAGAGAAAGGGGAGCTGCGGAGAAAGGTGAAGAGTCGAGTAAAAATGCAGAGGATGAGCATAAGGTACGGGAAGGGAAGGGCGACTCAGAAACACCCGCTCCGATTCCGGTCTCCGGAGCAGGTGACTCGAGGCCGTCTGGGGGTAACAGCGGCGACGAGGGTGGCCGGCGACGGAGAGGCGGGGAACGAGCCCTCCAGAAGCCCTCGGTCCCCGACGTGTACCCCCAGGTTATGGCGATTCCGATTGCTAAGCGTCCTCTCTTTCCGGGATTCTACAAAGCGATCACGATCCGCGACCCGCACGTGGCCGCCGCAATCCATGAGATGTTCAAACGCGGGCAACCTTACGTTGGAGCGTTTCTGTTCCGAAACGAGGATGCGGATGGCGACGTGATTGAGAGCTTGGACGAGGTGCATCACGTCGGTGTGTTTGCTCAGATTACGTCTACGTATCCACTGCGTGGCGAGTCGGGAATCACCGCGGTGCTTTACCCCCATCGCCGCATCAAGATCACATCGCTGTTACCCCCAAATGATCCATCTCGCATGGACAAGCCCGAGTCAGCTAGGGAGCTGACCGACAAGCGGGGCGATGTCGTAGCTAGCTTTGAGGAAGGCGGCGTGGAGCAGCCTGCCCGAGAAGTCCCGCAATACGAGCCCACGGCGTTCTTGCGCAAGTACCCCGTCAGTCTCGTCAATGTCGAGAACCTGACGGAGGAGCCGCATGACCGCAAGAGCCCAGTCATTCGCGCAGTTACCAGCGAAATCGTGAACGTCTGCAAGGAGATTGCGACTCTGAATCCGCTGTTCCGTGACCAGATCTCAGCGTTCTACACCGACCAGTTTCCTGGAAACCTAAGCGATGAGCCTGCGAAACTGGCGGACTTTGCGGCCGCCGTGTCGGCCGGTGAGCTGAAAGAGATGCAGGAGGTCTTGGAGACGATGAACATTGAAGAGCGACTGCCCAAGGCCCTGACTGTGTTGAAGAACGAGCTGATGAATGCTCAGCTGCAGTCCAAGATTTCCAAGGACGTGGAAGCTAAGATCCAGAAACGACAACGGGAGTACTGGTTGATGGAGCAGATGAAGGGGATCAAGCGGGAGCTGGGCATTGAGTCCGACGGCAAGGACAAGCTGGTGGAGAAATTCAAGGAGAAGGCGGAGAAGCTGGCGATGCCCGAGGCTGTCAAGAAGGTATTTGAGGAGGAACTGAACAAGCTGGCCCATCTAGAACCAGCGGCGTCCGAGTTCAACGTCACGAGAAACTACCTCGACTGGATCACGCAGATCCCGTGGGGTCAGAAGAGTGTAGAGAACTTTGACATCAAGAACGCGATGAGCGTGCTGGATGAGGATCACTACGGCCTCAAGGACGTCAAGGATCGCATCCTGGAGTTCATCGCGGTGGGCAAACTGCGCGGCACCGTGGAGGGGAAGATCCTCTGTCTGGTCGGTCCTCCGGGTGTGGGTAAGACAAGTATTGGCAAGTCGATTGCGCGCGCGCTCAATCGGCAGTACTATCGGTTTTCGGTGGGTGGTTTGACGGATGTGGCGGAAATCAAGGGCCATCGGCGTACCTATGTGGGCGCGTTGCCGGGCCGCATCATCCAAGCCCTGAAAAAATGTCAAACGGAGAATCCGCTGGTCTTGATTGACGAGGTGGACAAGATCGGGCGCGGCCATCAGGGCGATCCGTCGTCGGCGTTGCTGGAGCTGCTCGACCCTGAACAGAACTCGTCATTCCTGGATCATTACATGGACGTACCAGTGGATCTGTCCAAGGTGCTCTTCGTCTGCACGGCCAACGTGACAGACACCATCCCCCGACCACTGCTGGACCGCATGGAGATCATTGAACTCTCCGGTTACGTTGCCGACGAGAAGATGGCCATTGCAGAGCGGTATCTCGCTCCGGCGGCGAAGGAGCTCAGTGGCCTCAAGGATGTGGATGTTACACTGGAGAGGGATGCAATTGAGGAGTTGATCAAGTCCTACTGCCGGGAGAGCGGCGTCCGGAATCTCAAGAAACAAATCGAAAAGGTCTACCGCAAGGCGGCGCTCAAGATTGTCCAGGAGGTCGGCGAAGAAGAAGCATTCTCAGAGTCGGCTGCCCTGACGGAAGAGGGCAAACGGGCGCAGCAGGAGTCGGAGAAGGAGAACGCCGATCCGCAGGACGTTATGACCGAGCCGGAGAAGGCGACGACCGAAGTGCCGCGGGTGGCGCTTAAGGTACCGGACACGGTGCACGTGCGGATTGGCAAGGACAGCCTCAAGGACTACGTTGGCCCGCCAGTGTTCACGTCCGACCGGCTGTACGACACGTTCCCACCGGGTGTGACAATGGGGTTGGCGTGGACGAGCATGGGCGGTGCAGCACTCTACGTCGAGTCGATCCTGGAGAACGCGCTGTCGCACGATTCACAACCGGGGCTGGAGACCACGGGTAACCTCATGAACGTGATGAAGGAGTCGAGCCAAATCGCCTACTCGTTTGCCAAGTCGGTAATGGCGCGGGAGTTCCCGGAGAACCGGTTCTTTGAGAAGGCGAAAGTGCATCTGCATTGTCCGGAGGGTGCTGTCCAGAAGGATGGTAAGTCTTACCTTTTGTTCCATTCCTTGACCTGAGGCTGACTGTATCTAGGACCATCTGCCGGCATCACCATGGCTACCTCACTGCTCTCACTGGCGTTGAATCACCCGCTGGACCCGACGGTCGCGATGACGGGCGAGCTGACGGTCACGGGAAAGGTGCTCCGGATCGGCGGGCTTCGCGAGAAGACTGTTGCGGCGCGCCGGGCGGGAGCCAAGAAGATTATCTTCCCGGCGGACAACATGTCGGACTGGTTGGAGCTGCCAGAGGTGAGTATCGATTCGTTCAAATGCTTTTTCGGAGCATGGGCTAACGGGACTGTAGAATATCAAAGAGGGCATCGAGGGCCATCCGGTGAGCTGGTACTCGGAGGTCTTTGACATTATGTTTGCGAATCTAGACCGCGAGGCGGCGAAGCACGTGTGGAAAGCACAGCTCACAAAGCCAGCGGAGAAGGAATCAACATAGCCATTTAAACTTTTTGTGACCTACCGTGTGCTTTTTATGTGGTATGTATCTTTATTGGCATGGAGACCATGGGCTGCATCATCGGAGTTTTTTTGTTTGCTTTTTCCAAAGGACCGGGATTCTCCTCTCTTGGACAATTGGACTGTACATATCCGGCGAACTGTACCGAGTATGTAGCGGCATCAAATAGACGTTTGGTCTGGATGGTCCATTGCAAGGTACTTTCCTACACCTGCATTAGGTAGATTCAAGTACACCTGGCAGCGTGACACGTGCGATAGTACATGCAGGTACTTGCAGGTACCTGCGAGATCTAACCATGCTACCGGGACGGCCATACTGGTTGATGGTTCCCCAAGTCATTTGTTAGTCCATCTGGACAAAATAATTGAAACCCTGACAATCTTTCTGGGAGAAATCGACAATCCTACAAATTCCCACTCCAGTAGGCTGAGAACTCGTACGGCACAGGAAAGCCGAGTTCAACGGCTGATACGAATCATCCTCCAATGAACCCATTTACAAAAGGTATGACTTCATCTCTCTCAATGCCTGACGAATCCAAGGCGACGAAATTCGGGCACCAAAACGTTATTTATCACAATAGGCTCAGTTATCGCGGCTATCTCTATAATTTCCCCTCTCTCGGTGTGCACTGTGGCATGGAATTTTTTTCTAGCGTTTTTCCAGAGGGAAATTGCTCTTCTAAGTTCTAACTAAAGGGAGTTTAAGAAACCGACCATCTGCATGACGATCGATTCCCCTCCTAAAAAAGGGTTAACATTGGACCGTTGAGGGACTCCATCGTCGGCAATTAGAAGCATCATTTGAGAGGGGTTTTCTTCCTGTTCGTTTAGTCAAAACCTCTCTAGCAAGAATGAATTTCTCTGAAATTCTAGGTTCTCTAAGGAGTACTATAGAAATCTCCAGGAAAAGAATCCTGGGACCGGAACGGGAACGGCCCGCGCACCATTTTCTCTCCCTGCCCGATCGGGAAGGTGGAGGGTTTGTGCGGGCTTTAGTCAGCACCGGCACTGCAGACAACAACGGAATCAATTGGAGCCACGAAAGAGAGGACTAACGCATCTCTGGTGCATGCTGGAGGCTATCGCAGACCGTTTATGAGATGGATTTTGCGACATCTTGCATTTATTGAGGATTGTCGTTGGGCCGGGTAAACGGTGGTTTTCTCCTGGTTTTATATGATCGTCGCTTATCTTTTGGTGTGGTAGGATCTGAGAGGACTAGAGGGTCTGGGGGTGTGGATTCATCCGCAGTCAAATGGATGATTCATAGAAGGCTGGAAAATAATAATGAAAAGTCAGTAGAGAGAATGACATCCCAAAACCAACATTCTGATAGAGAGTGATATCAAGTCGGTTTGATCTTGATCTGATATTGATATTTTTGATCCCTGTGGGAAAAGCAATAAATAAAAACAACCTAAGCTAGGGTCGGAGAAAAAATCTTTCTAGTCGGTCAGGCCGCCGTGCGTCCTTCTCCGCCATCACGCGAGAAACGTTCCCTCTTGCTTCTCTCCAGAGACTCCCCAGAAGAGACTCCGTCTCTTCGCCATTCGCATTGATCCCGGAGAGCTCCGGTTCCGTTGGTTCCTGGACCAGGGTGACGGCCCGCTGGCTTGAAGCTGTAGCCTAGCACGCACCCCCGCCAGTCCAAGCCGATTTTTTTCGCGCAATTTTTTTTCACGCATCTGAAGGCGAATTGAGAGGAATCCGAGCATCTAGATGGACCGAAATTGAGCCCAGGGGTTGATGCAAGCCCGCTCCAGCAATTCTTTTGCTCGTCAACGCCTCCCGGCCTCGCTGGTTCGACTTGAGCGGCCCTGACCACCAAAAGCCACACATCAACGGTTTCATGTGGACAGAAATCAGCCGTCGTTCAGGCTCCTTCGCGTCGGGGACGCGCGTGCTTCGTCGCTTCTGCTGATTCCCTGATCCATGGCCCGAGTCCGAGACCAATCCCGTAGTCCGCACCGGTCCCTGTTCAGTGTCTTTCGCGACCTTGACCCCGGCGGCGCGCCCAAGCTGAGCATGTGGCACCGCTTGGGCCTGGGACGATGGCTGCACCGCGATGACAGTTCCCGCTCGGGCTCTGCCTTGCCCAATGCTGATCAGAAACAGAAACAGCAGCAGCAACAGAAACAACAGCAGCAGAAACAGCCACAACAAGACCAGAAACAGCAGCAACAGAAGCAACAGCAACAACAGCAGCAGCAACAACAACAACAACAGCAACAGCAACAGCAACAGGCTTCCCCCAAATCCGATGGCTCTCCCAAGTCTGATAACCTCCCTCGGCGCATTTCGAGGAAAGTCGGTGTAGGCCTGCCGCGGCCGACCACTTTCCGCAGGCAGGACTCGGAACGACGTGAAAAACTGGTTCCGGCCCCGGACGAACCGGAACTACGGCGCGCCGTGTCGGCAGACCGCCGGCGGACCCAAAGTACGCCGCGGAACCCGTCTCCACCTCCGCCAGTGCCGGCGGCCCGACTCTCTGCGCCCGAAATCCCGGCTTGGACAGAGAACGACGTTGTTGACGATGCCACCAGCAAGCAGCTGTCCCCGGCGGAATCGCCGCGCACCTCGGTGGATGCACGCCCGGTCGAGCCTGAGGAGCCGGATATCGAATGGGAGCTGGACCGGAAATGGATCCTCAACCTGAGCATGCACTTTCGAGACAAGTCGGAGCGAGAGAAGTTCTTCGTGACCTATGCGGAGACGCCCAATCATTGGCGAAGGGTGACCATCTCATGTGACTACCGGGACGCGCCGCCGGACTCATTGGAGCAGGACCTCAAGGGCCTTCGGTACCAGCGCGACAAGAGTGCGCGCATCTACGAGGCGATCCGCGACTCGCTGCCGGAAATTCAGTTCTACGACACGGTGACGAACCTCAAGCTCGAGACCAGCGATGGCCGCCTGCACGTGCATGTTACTGAAGACGTCAACGAGATCATCCCGTACCCGCCGTTGTCGAGCGTGCGGCACCTGGGCACGCCGCGGCTGATTCCCGAGTACCAGCTGCATTTTGATGCCCACCTGTCCGGGTTCGTGTATAAAGTGATGTGGGGTGGACGGCCCTATATCAAGAAGGAGATTCCCGGCCCGGACATGGTGGACGAGTTCCTGTACGAGATTAATGCGCTCCATGCTCTGTCCGGATCGCGCAATGTCATCCAGCTAGAGGGAATCATTGTCGACGACCGCGGCGAGCGGGTCAAGGGCCTGCTGATCAGCTACGCACCACAAGGAGCCCTGGTTGACATTCTGTACGACTACCGTGGGCAGCTGCCGTTTGCGCGGCGGGAGCGCTGGGCGCGGCAGATTGTGCAAGGCCTGTGTGAAATCCATGAGGCCGGCTATGTGCAAGGAGATTTCACGCTGTCCAACATCGTCATCGACGAGAACGACGACGCCAAGATCATCGACATCAACCGCCGCGGTTGTCCCGTTGGCTGGGAGCCGCCTGAGATCGCCGCCAAGATCGAGAGCAATCAGCGCATTTCCATGTACATTGGCGTCAAGTCGGATCTGTTCCAGCTGGGCATGACATTGTGGGCGCTGGCCATGGAGGAGGACGAACCCGAGCGCCAGGCGCGCCCGCTGACGTTACCGGTGGACAGCAAGATTCCGGAGTACTACCGCACCGTCACAATGCTGTGTCTAAGCGAGCGCCCGCAGCATCGCCCGTCTGCCAAGGAGCTTCTGGCGTTGTTCCCGGTTGAGCCGCGCCAGGTCACCCCGCTGTGGCCCTGGCCGCGACCAAGCATGTATTATCGTGAGCAGAACGTTTACCTCGACGGCGTACATCATCATGACCATCATTATCACCCGCCTGTTGACGAGATCACTGCCAGCACTACCTACACCGATGAGTTTGATGATGATGATGATGATGATGATGAACAACTACTCCACCGCCCACCATTGCCGACTGCTGTGGCCGCCCCGCTTAGTGACTACCATTCTTCCTCGCAGGGCTTCCCTTCGACCACCGCATCCTCGCAGCCTGACGGCCATCACTCCGTTTCTCAGAGCGACTTTGAACCGCTTGCCTCGCCCGTCGCGGTGGCCGCCGAATCCGAGCCGCAGTTCCAGGAAGTTGAGATTAATGGCACGCAATACCTGGTCCACCCAGATAGCTTCACCACGGCGGAGGAGTTTGCAGCGTTTCGCGATCAGGCCGATGAGCCGCTGCGTAGCTCTCAAGAGTTGTCGGGACATGTCAAAGAGGTAGACCATCATTTTGATTGCGCAGAGCCAGTTCGAGAGCCATCGCCTATGTCAGCACCATCACCGGCGCCAGCTGCAGAAGAACCAGAGTCGCTGCTGACCTCACGTTTACCGATTAACCCGGCGCATGACGCCGTTATCGATGTTAATGTCGATCTCGCCCCTCCCGCGTATCCTCCTCCGCCACCTCCTGACACTCCAACAGTTCCAACGACCACAGACACGTCACCACCTGCAACGAGCACTGGCCCTACTATCGACACAAACACCAGCACGAGCTCACTTCTCGATTCGATTCTCCCAATTAACCCAGCCTTTCCATCTCTTCCGTCTGCGTCTTTATCATGAGTCCTTCATCATCGTTCCTATTATTCGTATGATGTATTTTTCCTTGAGCCTTTTTTTTATGGGATTTCATGTTTTTTTCGGCGATGAAAGCATTTCCCTATGGTTTGTTATGTGTTGATTTTTCGTTTCGAGTTTCATGGATGGAGTTAGACGGTCGTTTCTGATGTTTGACGTTTGACGCGTTCGCAATGAATTGATCGCTGGCATGGACCTGCGCATGGATGATGAACAGCATCTTGTTCGTGGTTTGGATTGTTTCTTGGATGATTGCTGGTTAGATGGCGGTTGGATTTGTTCCCCCTTTTTCTTTTGTTATTCACGACCTGCGAGCCCCCTATAGTATTTATTAGTCAATTTAACTGGGTTCTTTCTTCAGTTTTATTCATTCCACATTGGCATGGAGACTGCCCATCCTCATCAGGATCATCAAAAGGAAAATACTTCTTCCTCAGCTCGAAACTCTCCGTCTTCTTTCTCCATGCCATCAACTATAGTCCGCCATTGGCTGCTACAGAGCTCTCCCTCGGACGCTAAGCTGCGCTGTGCCTCTCTCTCCTCCGCAGTTGGAATCTCTTGAACAATAAATACTCACACAAAACACAGGCAGGCTCAACTGGGACATCATCCGCTTCTCTCCGACCTAACAATCTCCTCACTGACTTTGACCCGCTTTTCGGAACTCGTCTCCATCCAGACATTCCTCAGAGAGGCAACATCTCCAAACTTTTCCATGATAACACACACTCCACACCAACTGGTTATCAGATGTCGCAGGAGTAGCTGTACATCTTCGGGACAGCGAATCAGCTTAGCCGTAGGAATTCCAGCGTTGGCACCTCGCTGACGAACGATGTAGTGAGATAGCATAGCGTGATCCTCGCTACGTGTCCAAGTCAACGTCTAGGATTGCCCTTCGAAACGAGGGACGAGTGAGTTTGGATGGTCTTCGCAATGCCATCTGAGATTAGGGTTGATGGTGTCGGAGCGTCCTTGTCGTATTGTATGGTAGATTAGTCACGTGAAAATGTTTCCTGAGGCGCGGAGAAAGCAACCGCTCGAATAGCTCAGTTGGTAGAGCGCTTGACTAGTAATCAAGAGGTCTGGAGTTCGAGTCTCCATTTGAGCATGCTTTTTTTTTTTTTTTTTTTTCAATTATTCCTCGATGGCCAAGACCGATCGGCATAATAAGACATATCCTGAGAGGGCGTGCAGTATGCCCCCGGCACAATCTAACCCGTCTATTACAGGTTGACCTGAGCGGAGCTGATATCGATGACGAATTTTTCTTCCGAATCCTGAATCGTGGGACTCGTCCGTCTACTTTTCAAGCATTGGATGACGGGCATCAATGGATTTGCCAGTCATCCTGACGTGGCCGACGCTCGCAAATCAAAGGTCTCAAATCGTTATCGTCGCGAACAAATGTCCATTAACTGATTAGGGAACGTATTAATTAACGGCCGCAATGTACTCCGTAGCGAGTACGGAGCAAATAGGCCCAAGTGGAGTAGCCTGCACAAGCCAAAACTTTTAGTTGAACAGAATAGGTGGAAGTAGAGGGAAATTCGTAGGCAACTTAGACATCCACACCAACTGCAAGTCCTGGACCGCATTCATATTGGCAGATTCGAAATATCAAAAAACCTCCACATGGCCGCCGGGAAGATCAAAGCTAATCCTTCACCCGCAGACGTGGCTTGACGGTTTTTGATCCTGTCTCTGTCGACAAGAACAATCACCGTTTTTCCAAAAAGGTCAAAAATCACTCGGCTCGTTTCCTTCCCTTCCGGTATGGTCACGTGACGGAGATTTGCTTTTTCTGTCTGCTCCATTTGGATCCTTTTCGCTCGGTTTCAGGGAAAATTAGGCTCCGCCGCTCCGGGCCGGGGGAGCTGGGAGGGGTTCGGGCCGTCAGCGCTGATTGGCAGCTGGAGTGACAGGCAGAGGGCCGTGCAGACGAGTAGCCAATCCGGGCCAGCCAGAGTGACCATAAGTCGAGTTTGAAGCTCCAAATGCTGGGCTCGCTCAAGCTGCGAGCCACCACGTTGGGTTTTGCACAGACCAAGCCAGTAAGTACTCAGGAGACTACGTATGTGCTCCGAACTCACTGTCCGTCGACCAGGAATATCCATTCCCTCCATCCACGGAGGCCCAATACCGAGTCAGGCTATTGAGCTGGCCCAGAGGAAACAAGTTATATATATATAACAGGTAATATATATATATTTTTGCCCTTTGTGACCAGCTCTTGGGACCGGCGCATACAACGGAAATTGGTACACGGTGAACGGTGCTGAAAAAAAAAAAGAGTGTGATCCATCATGGATCGATCGTCTTGGAGTTCAACGGATAATTTTTCCACCGTGACGGAAACGGCCGATCGGGAACAGACAACCACCACCACCAACTATGCTCCGGCTAATGTGGAAGTGGACCTCTCAGTACGAAATCCCTCCATTGCGACACATCGCGGGACATTGCTTACGAGAATTGGGCAGTATGAGAACGACACAGCATACGGAGACGCATTGTACGTGATATGATACCCGGCGGCCCCCGGATAAAAAAGCATGCTCACGTATGTTCTTCGATTTATAGAACGTGGTACAGCGGGTCGCTGACCTCGTCAGCGCTCGACTATCGCCATGAGAATGGCCGTCGCTACCATAAATATCGCGATGGGTGTAGGACTGGAATCAACTTCCATCCCAAGATTCGTGAACTGATCGTTACATACTAGCGTACCTGCTCCCCAACGATGACACGGAAAACGACCGCTTGGACATGCTGCACGAGCTTTGCCTTCAAGTGTTGCATCGAAGACTGCACCTTGCCCCGATTGAGAATCCACGGCGAGTGATCGACCTTGCGACAGGGACAGGCATCTGGGCCATTGATTTTGGTACGTTTGTTTGCGGGCTTGGCCCAACGCAAGATCAATGAATGGATGCTGACTCGTTGTAGCGGACCAATACCCCGACTGCGAGGTAAAGTATACTACGAGGAGCTATCCCAGGAGACTGAATGCTGAGAGCGGATCTGTTTTCTTCCAGGTCATTGGTTGTGACTTGAGCCCTATCCAGCCGACTTCGTCAGTTTGACCCAAGGGCTCTATAAGAGTCTCCACTGACGCGCTTCGCAGGGTTCCTCCAAACGTAAAGTTCTTGGTAGACGACATTGAGTCGGAATGGGCATACGATCGCCATCCTTTTGACTATATCCATGCACGGTACCTAGCTGGTTCCATCAAAGATTTTGCAAAGCTGATCGCGCAATGTTATCGGTATGTCATTGCGACTTTCTCCCTCAAGGGCTCTTCTGACGAAAACAGATCAGTCAAGCCCGGCGGCTGGGTTGAATTCCAGGACTGGGACGTCTATCCCACGTCGGAAGACGGCAGTCTCGACGGCACTGGGCTTCGTCGGTACTACGACGAAGTCTATGGGGCATTCGAGGAGGCCGGCTACGAGGTCCGTCCCGGGCTCAAGCTGGAGCAATGGTTCAGAGATGCTGGCTTCGTGAACATCCACGTGGAGAAGTTTGTCATTCCCTACGGCGTCTGGCCAAAGGATCCCCATTATGTCAGTTCCGTTTGGTCACAGAGAGCAACAAGTAATAAACTTGGTACTGACCTCTCTCATACAGAAGAAACTCGGCGCCTGGGCCCAGGCACAAGCCGAATCAAGCGGTTACGAGGGCATCGCCCTAGCCGTTCTAACCCGATACAAGAAATGGACCAAGGAGGAAGTCTTGGTTCTTGCCAGCCAGGCCCGCGCCGACGCTCGAAGGCGAGACATTCATATGATATTCAATTTGTGAGTACCCTGGTAGCTTCCTTCCTACCTACCTACCTACCTATTCACAAACTAACCATCAATGACGCGCAGCTACGTCGTCTATGCCCAGCGTCCCGAGAATTGACCAAAGTGAATCCTGCGTGGTCACCCATATATACTCTATTTACTTTCTGTACATAGATTTATTCTCTTTTTTTTTTTTTTCCTTGTAGATTTTGACAAAAAATGTCACTCGGACCGGGCTACCGGTGTAAATGCGTTTCCCTAAGACAATGGAATAGGCCCATCAACAGGCTGCGAGTGTTATCAATGCCGAAGTGGTCGCTCGTCCTTCTGCACATATATTCAGTTGGAGGAAAAAAAAAAAAAAAAAAAAAACTAACAGACTGGTTCCCTTTTCACTCACTTCATTTCAGGGCACTCATTGCATTTCTCGAGTTTGAAAAATTATGCTCAGTATTACACACGCTCTCTCTATATATATTATTAGTGAAGAAGTAGCCCTCTTGCTCGCCTATACAGACATTATTCCATGCCAGCATGAATCCTATTATTCATCGGACCAATAGGTACAGACTAAAGTAACGAATTACGAGATTAACCGGGTATCAGTATCAGTATGCTTTGACCGAAAAAAAAAAAAAAAAAAATTGTGAAAATAGAATCAATCATCCGGCTTGATCGTAAGAATCGACTCCGTGTCCGTTTCGGCGCCCTCGGACCGCTGATCATCCGTGTCCGGCTGCTGCTGCTGGTGGTGGTGATTCGGATCAACGTCCTGCTCGGGCGAGTCGAGGGCAATAAAGGTGGAAGAGGCGGAGGAGGAGGAGGTGGTGGTGGTGGTCTCTTCGGACGACATTGGTTCGGGGGTCTCCGGTGTCTGCGGCGTTGTCGTTGTCGAGTCTTCCGGCTCTGGCTGTGCTGGTGTCTCGGAGATGGCAGTTGAAGGTTCCGCGCTTGGCTCGGGGGTTTCTGCCGCCTGTGTCGTCGGCTCTGATCGGTCCTCTGTTTCCGGCTGCTGCTCGGGCGGTTCCGGCTTTTCCTCCACCTTCTCCAGTTCTTCCTCCACGCCCTCGGCGATCGGGGTAACCCTTGAACCTGTTGAGGGCGAGTGCTTGTGCCGACGCGTGGACGTCCCCGTGCTGACAGTCGATGGGGCGTCAAGGTTTGTTGATGGCGGCTGCTGCTGCTGCTGCTGTTGTGCCGGCTGGACTTCGCTAGGCTCCCGCCGGAGGATCGAAAACCGGCGCCCTTCATCAGCCGGCGGCGCTACCGGTGTTGCGTCGGGATCCCGCGACGTTTCTGCGGTAGCCTCTGGCGGGATCGTGTAGTTGTCCTCTGGAATCAAGTTGTAGACATCGCAGACGGTTTTGAAGAACACATAAAGCCCATCGTGTCCCTCAACCTGCCGAAATACGTCGCGGTGCTGAAACCACGCGTGCGCAAAGATACGGTACAGCCGGCGGAAGATGTTTGTCAGGTGCCGCATGCTGGTCGAGTGCCCGCCCCCGGACTCGGAACCCAGCGTCAACCGGCTGGGGAAGTACTTGGGGGAGGTCAAGATGTTGGTCGCCCAGTCGAGCGTATGACAGCAGTAGTCGATGGCGCAGCACGACTTGGGCGGGTCATGCACCGCGCAGAGGTACTGCCACTCTGACGCGCGCATCTCCGGGCATGTCTGCGCCGAGCAGGGCGGATCCTCCGCGAAAAACGCCACGATCAAGTTGTTCACCTTCATTGTCAGGAAACGGCAGAGCTCGTACAGCCACAGCGATCGCTCGACGCCCTCGGGCGGTTCGGCCAGCGACACGGCGACATCGCGGGTGATGGGATGAATCAACGACGAGCCATTGGGGCGGGTGTAGCTATGGTAAAGCGCCTTGAGGTGTTCCTGGAGTTGGAATGGGGAATCGAGCTGCAAAAAACATCGTCAGACCGTTCCTTTTTACCTTGGTATAGAGGATCTGAACCTTACCTGCTGAAGCGGAACCAAGGGAGGCCCCAACTCCATATCGGCCGCTTTCGTTCCCGGCCTAATGCGTCGCATGGACCCGGCTTCATTTTCCAACGGCGGAATCAGCTGCTCGCCAGATCCCTCCCCAACAGTGGGCGATTTGGGCCCAATCTGGACTTCTGTAAAAGGGGGAGGACTAGGAAGGCGAGGAGAGCTCGACGGAGACACTCCTGCAGCCATGGCGGCGGTGTCTCTATCAGGGGTGGTAGCGATACAGTAAACAAGAACCCAACATGCGACGGTGTCATGGTTCCAGGCCTGAATCGACGCGGTTGCGGAGGGAGCTCCAAAGCCCTAAGCCCTAATAAACACCTCTTTTTGGAATACGATTCCCCGCGGTGACTTCATCTTTGAACCCTGTCAAATGTGAAACCAGATGTCCGGCCCGGTTGAAGGATTTTACGCCCATGATGAATGACGAGGATGATGCTCCCCCGGAGCTGGTCAATGTGGCCGCTTCAGCGGAGCCAGAACAAGAGGAAAATGTTAACCGGGTGCCGATTACACTGGTCACAGGTGTGTAACATGCAAATCGATGCATATTGACGGGCAAATTCTGACTGCGGTAGGATACTTGGGGGCCGGAAAGACAACGTTGCTAAACTACATCCTCACGGAGAAACATGGAAAGAGGATCGCCGTAATTATGAATGGTCCGTTTTGTTCCATCTCATGGCATAATCAGCGCTAACCCATTACCAGAGTTTGGAGACTGTACGTAAACGGGATAATGTATGAAGGGACATTGTCATTGACTGTACAGCGACCGATATCGAGAAATCACTGACGATCAACCAAGATGGTCAAGAGGTTACAGAGTGGCTGGAGCTGGGCAACGGCTGCATCTGCTGTTCCGTCAAGTAAGATCGAAGTTGTCGCAATCGTAAATCGGGCAAAGGATTAACGTTTTTTCAGGGATGCGGGCGTCCAGGCAATCGAATCCCTCATGGATCGGCGCGGGACATTTGACTACATCCTTCTCGAGACCACCGGGCTAGCGGACCCTGGCAACATCGCACCCCTGTTCTGGGTCGACGACAATCTAGGCAGTTCGATCTACCTCGACGGCATCGTCACGCTGGTGGACGCAAAGAATATTCTCCATCTACTCGATGAGCCGGCACCAGAGGAGATCGTCGATGCATCGGGGGCCGATTCGGAGCACAAGCATCCTCCAGGCCCGGCATTATCCATGGCCCATCTCCAAATCTCGCATGCAGATGTGGTCATTCTCAACAAGGCGGACCTTGTCACACCCGACGAACTGGACCGCGTCCGCCAGCGAATCACTTCCATCAATGGCGCCGCCCGGATCCACGTCACCAGCCACGGCCGCACGCCGCAGATCGAGGGCGTCGTTCTAGACCTGCACGCATACGACCACTTGTCCTCGCTCGGCAGTGAATTCGCCGATAAGGGACACGCGCATATCGATCCTCGCATTTCCACCATCACCGTCACCTACCCGGAGCCGCTGCATCCGGACCAGGTTTCGCGAGTGGATGCCTGGTTGCGTGAGGTGCTCTGGGACGGGGCTATTCCATCCCTGCCGGAGAGTGAGTCCAGGCCGAGGGACTATGAGATTCATCGTCTCAAGGGCATCCTCGCGCTGTCCGATGGCTCGTTCCAAGTCATCCAGGCCGTCCGCGAGGTATTCGAGATCCGCGACTCGCCCAATCGAGACCAACCGCAAGACGCACCTCAGCAATGCAAGATCGTCCTCATCGGGCGAGACGTGGGCAAGGATGCTGCGCCATGGGAGAGGAGTTTCCGATCATTCCTCAAAGAATAGAGTGGCCCATTATATATATATATAGAACGTAAAAATACAAATCAACGCCAAGGGTATCATGATGGATCCAATCACCCACCCAAACGCAAATAAAAAGACGTAACGAAAAGTAATTCAAGGTTGAAATCTCAACCGAAACTTCCTCCCCCGTCCCTCTTCCCTCACCTTGTACAGAAACCTCGCAATGGCATCCTGCTCCACCACACCCATGCTGTTGAAATGCTTCCGCACTGCGAGCGCCAGCTGCTCCTTGGACACTCTCGGTTGCCCAATTACACGATGCAGGACGCTGTCGCCCCCACCACCAGACTCCTGCTGTTGATGTTGCTGATACGGTGCATACAACGGATGCAGATCATACTGAGACGTAGACGTTGACGGCGTCGATCCAGCCCGTGACTGATTGGCGGCTGCCGCTGCTGCATGCCGTCGTGCGGCAACAGCCGTCGGAGAGCGTAACCCCACACCCGATGAAAGTAGCAATTGCGTGTAGGGACGCGAGTAAGCACTAGGTGTTGACAGGCGGTACGCGAAGCGGTAGTCATGCAGAACGGAGAGGGGCATTTCAGTCCATGGAATCTATTTTTTTTTTCCCCATTAACAGTAAATTCCCAGCACATTCCCCTACAGAAGAAAGAATAGAGGGATACATACTCCCGGCAATTCATCCGTCTCCTGCTCTTGCTGTTGTGGCTGTTGATCGATTTTTGCCTGCGTAGCGAGATTCGTCGTGGTTGTGGTCGTGGTCGTAGTCGTCGTCGAAACTCCCGGCTTTCTCGATCTCTGCCCTGTCGACGTCACGGTCGATGTCGGCGGTAGTCTGTTGGTCGTCGCTGCCGCCCCGCTAGACGCTTCCGACCGAGAATCATCCGTTGCCGCAGCGCTCGCCGTCAGCGCCGGCACCGCGGCCGTTGTCGCGGTCGTTGCTGGCCGCTGGCTAGTGGCAGTCGTAGTACTCCGAGGAGGCGCCATGATTCTTAATGCATACTCCGCTGCGTCCGCCAATATACGCTGCGCACTCGTCGACTATATTACTAGCATTCAGCCATCCAAATAGAAAACGAAGCTGTTGCCATGGCACTGCGGGCAAGCTCCGTTCCTATGACACCAGCTCAGCTCGGCACCAGATCCAGGCGGTCTAGAGTGGCAGAAAGGCATTCGCTCCGAATGTGGTTATATTAGTGCGAGTCACGTGAAAATAGAAACCCTAACCCTATCGTGGTCGATTTTGGCCCCTCTCCCCTCGGGGGGCCCGGAAATACGGAGAAAGCTAGCTTGTCGCCTTTTGCCGTCCCCCTGAAAACAAGGCTCCTGATGGCTATCTACGGAGTACGGAGTGCTCGTATGGAGAATGGAGTATGGAGTAATTACGAAGAACCCACAGTCAAAAGAGGCAACTCGGAGTGCCGTGCCGAGCATCCGAGGACGCTGCGGACAAGAGGAAAGTCGTGGCCGGTAGGACGAGCACGTGCGAGGGGGTGTGCTTCATTTTCAGGGGCACACGTCTAACGTGGAGAGATCGTCATCGGTACAACATACTCTGTACGGAGGATGGAGTACTGCTCCGTACTCTACGGAGTATGCGTTTTGAATTTGAACGCCTCCTCGGCGTATCCAAGTCTGCTCGGTCCTTGCTGGAGATGCCCGATTCAGCCCGCCACTCTCCATTACGATTTCACATGCGCCCGATCCAAGGGCCGCGGAATGCGCTGTAAAAAGACAAATTGACGAGCAAAGATAAGAACACCTGCTCCAAGTGCTGGTCTTCGTTGGCTCTTCTGATCGCTTATCATTCTTTTCATGTGAACGACGGAAGCGAAGCTCGTTGCCTCGTGGGGCGGTCGATTTCTTCTAGAAGCCGAGCTAGTCAGAACTATTCGATTTTAGAACGCAGAGATGGAGGGATCTTCTGATGATACGGTGGACTGTAGTGGAGGTCACTCCTATCGGGTCTTGTCCAATCTTTCCCCGTTGCAACTCCAAACGGGGAAACGTCGTAGGGATAGATACGGGTTACAGAGACTTCGAGAAGAAAGAAAAAAAAAAAATCTGATACGGTTCCTTGTTAGGGCTACGTTCGGCGACACTTTACCCAAGTAAGTTCCGGTCGGACGTCGGAAAGTCGGCCCCCCTCAGCCGGCATGCCGAGGGAGTCGCACACGGAAGACGGCCGTCCAGGGCGTATGAGCAGAAAAAAATCGATCGACCCACGGCGGACGAACGGGGGCCGAGACGGAAAATTTCCTTGCGCCTTGGCCCGCCCTAATTGCCCACCCCCAATGTCACATTTTGGAGAGAGAGTGTGGGCGGGTGGCAAAATGGGGGAGGAAAAAAAAATTTTTTACTGAGAGAGAGAGAGAGCAGACAAGAGGGTGAGACAGAGTGACAGCAAAGCATTCCGTCATTGACAGAAGCGAGATGCGGAGGAACACGAACATATGACGCAAAGGATCCAACAACGCAGACGAAATTGAGATCAAAAGCAAAAGAATCCGCCCGAAAACACCCGATGTATCAGCTCAGGGCAGACTTGAGCGTCCGCCACTCCATGTGATTGAGCTCGAATTGAGGCGGAACACTCGAACCAGCAATTACTCCGTGCCATTGCGTGGAAGTTTGGAATAAATGTGCATCACGACGTTACGTGGAAGTCTCAATGTTGAGATGGTGCGGATCGTCGAAGCTGACTATGGCGATCCAACGTCGCTGCAATGTCAATCCGAGATCGACCGGAGAAGCATCCGAAAAACCTAGGTGCGCAGCGACCACCAGTTCCAATCTGAACAAATGTTCAACGGCCCAGCATGCAGGGCACGCCCAAATGGGCAGAGCTAGAAAATCAGTCCACAGGGATCGACACCGGAGGGCTCCCTCCGAAGACTCGATGTGCTGTCCTCGTACTGCTGTAGATGCCAACTGTGCAGATGAATAACGCCCAGATGACGCAATCGATGGAGGAGTGCCAAAATCGGCCCCTTTCTATCCAGATTCGGGACTTGTCTAGAACTCCAGACCCTTTTCCGTCATTCCCCACACTCTGTCGGTGAGGTGCGTGGCGATAGCATCCGAAGGTCGTCGCATTAAGCCGCACGATCACATTGGGAAATGACCGTCAATTTTCGCCGTCTCCCAATCAGCATCGCAAGTTGCAACTGATAACCGCTGACAGAGTTCTTCCGGCCGACTTTGCTCGGCCGCTGGACGTGCTCAGCTGGCTGGGCGGCTCCAAAGCGAGGCGTGATCCTACGTTTCCCGACTCCCAACCGAACCATGCATGCCATCAGCCTTGCTTCTCTTCCGACGCGGATCGTCGGATGATAGACAGGGAACGCACACGGCGTGATCGATGATCTGTCGAATTGGCCATATTGCGCAACTATCCCGTGCTGGATGCGATACAGATGTGCAACCCACCATTGCTTAATCATGCCAGGGGGTTCACGATTTATCAATTACATAGAGAATAGGATGGAGAAGCGCGTGATGCGCCGATTGTCGACTGGGATAAGTGCCGACAGTCGATGAAGTATGCCTTTGTGTACGGAGTCCTCGGGAGTCGTAATTATCGTACCTACTCCCTTTAGTGAAATCAAACGACCGCAATGTTACTCCAGAGCTGGATATTACGCCCAAGCCTAATCTCTGCCTAGGCAATGCTTTGGCGAGGAAAAAGGTTGGACAAGGTATCCTGCAGTTTCGTACGAAAAGGCGGAATTCATTCGAACATAGCGGTCAGCCCATTTGACACTCTGGTCCGGCCGATTCTTGGTCGAGCTCGCCCATTGTTTGCTGTCACGGGACAACTGGAAGGCTCTCAACGAAACCTGGTACTGGGCACAATTCGTCGACGACCAACTCGGCCCCAAGCGGCCAAGTCAACACCGACTCCTTTCAGAGTTGAAACTGGTCGTGCATCAGCTCCGCGGATATCGCTGATCTGTCAGTCAGCCTCTCGCGGACTCCCCGAGATTTCTGGTCAAATCAGAACAACAAAACGCAGTTCGGATCGATGATTGGATCGATGCCAAGTGATCACAAACCAATCTTCCTCATCCAAAGCGGCGGTCGCTTGCGGAGGCTCTAGCCACCTATCCGCCATCACAATGATGGCTTGCCATCCATCAAGCCTCATTAACTTCCGGAGTGGCTTTGAGTCCTGCTGCTTCGTATGCCTAAACTAATTTCTATTTTTGCAGGTCGCGGATCTTGTTACATCGTTGGCCATTACGGCAGCGAGGGACGCCTCGAGGAATGCGCAAAGAGAGGACAGCAATCCTGCCTGTCAGGCGTCCTGAGGGGTTCGATCTTCTCCCCTTGATAGGACTCTGCAACCGAGCGGAAAGTTTTACAGTTGGAGATGATCGTTCATGATCATCACCCCACATGTCGGCAAGCACCCCCGGATTTCAAAGTACGGAGAAGCTGATGCGGAGAGAGATGCATGCATCCGGCGACAAAAAAAAAAAGAAAAGTGAAATGGTGTGATCCGTGTGCGGAGGTGATAAGAACTTTGCATAATCGAACCCAAAGTTACTGCTGTTCTGGGAGAACAAGAAGCATGCCGAGTAATTTAGCGAGCTGAAAGAAAAGACTTTTTTTTTTTTTTTCGCTTTGTCCGCGGATTATTTCGCTATCACCTTGCTCAGGGATGGAGAGGTACCTCCCAGTACGAAGGTACTCACGGAGTACAGCTCTCCGCGATACTACTGTACCCCTAGACTTGGCGTGGGGGGGGGGAAACGTCACGAATGTACTCCATACACGACAACACATTTTTGAAGATGTCACCCCTGGGGAACTCTTCGAGTCGTCTGGGACAGTCGTACACCCGTCCTGGGACCAAAATTGATCTATCCGGGCAGCTCCATTCCGTTGAAATCCATGGTCGTTATCGAGTAACTCCTAACTCGTCCTGGTACTTGGTTCAGAAATGAAACCTCTTTAACCGGCGACAGATTACGTGTAACGGTTGCCGGGTATTTTCCGTCTCTATCCCGTTTCAGCTTAATCGCAGAGATCTCTGCTAGGTGAACTTATCATACACCCGGAGTAGGGCTGTGAGGCTATCTTTCCGTCTCCTCCGCGGGAACTCTACTCCAGAAAGAGAAACGGTGCTTGTGATTAGCCGGCTTAGGATATGAACATGAACTTACTTGTAATTTGGGATGAGTTGTCGATAAGAAATTCCGGTCCCATTCCCCGTCTCATGAAAATTTTCCGCATTCACTCTGCTTTTGGCCCATTGCAATCTGCGTTGTTGGTCGTCCCAGAGAGTCAGCACGTGTATTTTTCTGGTCCTCCTTGCTGACGAGTCCATGCGAACATGTGACTGTTGACCGGTATTTCCTAGGGCAAACCCTGCCCCTGTGGATCATCCCCAGAAATTCCTTCTCGCGGGCACTCCGAGGCTCCGGCTTGCTGAGAGCCTGGCGGTCCAATCCCCGGGGGTTCTGGTATCACACCCGGCACCATGTCCGGCAGTCAACCCCCCGTTCATCCGTTATCTCACTCGACTCGATGATCTATCTATGATCTATCGATTCAAACTCTCCTTAATCAATAACTTATCCAGATTGGAGGGCGTCGCCGCAGACTCCAATCATTCACGTTTTGGGGACTCCTCTTGACTGATTGATAGGCGGATCCGGAACCGCGATTGGCCGATGGCGCCACCAGCTGCAGGTTCAACGACTGGGATCCAATCCGGGCCCCGTTGAGGATCATCGTTCTTATCTGCAAACTAGTCGGCAGTGGGAGACATCCCTGAAGGGATTAAGCATCCACTTGATCCCGCATGGCGTGCGAAGGGATCCGAAATCTCCTTCTCGTCGCCAACGGACGGGGCATGTGATGCCATCACCTTCTCCGTATCCCGGGTCCTCCTCCATACGCCGTAGTTCGAGTCGTATGAGGGAAGCCTCTGGGAGTTTCGGCCGAAGTGGCGATTCGGGAGCTCTCTCGATCTTTTCGTTCGTTACTCTGTACATACATAGGGTAGTTATTGTTACTATTCTCGACCATGCTCGGCGATTCTTGGGTTTCGCCGGAGTTGAGGAAAGTTCCGGAGAAATACCGTATCATCAGAGTGTCATTGGAGCGACACTCCGAGAGATTTTCGTGCGTACCCCAGACCGCATTCTCTCCAGATTTCCTCTGTCGATAGGATATCAGCTGGATATACGGCCGGGAGCCAGTCACGTCGGTGACGGGCCATAAGGTGACACGTTACAAAGGGCACACCCAATTCATGATCTGTGGCAAAGCTCCGGAGTCTCAGCTTCCAGTCCGCCCGGCGCTGAAACCCACGGTCGACTCGTCCCGTCCCCCCGGTCCAAAGCATGCCGTGATCCCGCATGATTTGTCGCGGCTGACGCCATCCACCGGGGTTGCTGAACGCGGATGAAGTCAACCACTCCGGATGGAGAGTTGAGCTCTCTCCAAGCTGCATCAGAGACTCTGGGGTAGGGCGAACTCAGGGCCAATCGCAGAGACTACGCAATTGATCAGTCACCAAATGGAAGAGCATTGGTCGTATCGGACTTTTTAGCTCGTTTTTTGGCGAAAATGCCAAATGTGATGGTTACGGTCACCTTCCCGCAGAAGCTTTGGATTAGGCAATTCTTGTAACAAATTCTCCAGATCTGCGCAATACCCGCGCTACCCGGCCGAGGAAATGGGCAATCTGGGTGCTTTGGGACACGCACCTGATAGGATCAGCGCCACAACCCCTTAAAGAGTTTAGGGCAACTTTTTTTTCTTCTTTCCTTTTTTGCTTTGCCCCACATTTCCCTGCTGGCTGTGCCTTGGGGTTTCTTTTGGATGATATCACCCGAAACAAGACGACGATGATGCCACCGTGTCCTGAAAGGGCGGCAATACTGGTCAATTCGGGGCGTCGGTTGCGAAAGGGGATGCTGGTGCTGATACAGTCCGAAAGATAGACGTGTTCAATCGAGATCCCAGCCGGGAAGGAGGGCGGCTGGATTTGTGGGAGGAACCTGAGGAAAGAGCCACTCTCGGTGAAGACGGAACAGGGAGCGGAAGGGTCTAGGGTTTTTTTTTTTTTATTTTTTTGCCCCCCCAATCACTCCTCCCCCACACACCCTCTTTCTGCCCGCTTAATTGTCACTGCCCAGAAGAGTTAGTCATCCCCGTCGGTCCGCCTTATTTTTTCTGTTGCCATTCCGCCCCTCGTCCTTACATCAACTCCCTTTCTCCCCCAGATTCCTTCGGTTTACTTCTCCATATTTCCTCCCCAACTTTTTCTTTTTTTTTTCCTTGGATATAAACTCTCGCTCTCTCTCTCCCCTCCCACTATCTTTCTCTCTTACTGAGATTCATCGTACACTGCAAACAAACCAACCGGAGCAATCAACCCTAACTCGGCCCATGCCCCCCGCTGCATCGGCCGTCGACTTTGCAAATCTACTGAATCCTCAGTCCGACGGCAAGGAAAGCACCACCGGCGGCGAACGGGACAAGCGCGACCAATCCACGGCGCCGGCCTCGGCCTCAACTCCCACCTCGCAGTCCCAATCCATGTCCTCGTCGGCCAGTCTATTACCGCCGGTCATGAAGGGTGCCCGTTCCACAACGGAGGACCAGCCCCGTCAGGACCTCCCGCGGCCGTACAAATGCCCGCTCTGCGACCGCGCCTTCCATCGGTTGGAGCATCAGACACGCCATATCCGCACGCATACCGGCGAGAAGCCGCATGCCTGCCAGTTCCCCGGATGCACAAAGCGCTTCAGTCGGTCCGATGAGTTGACTCGACATTCCCGCATCCACACCAACCCGAACTCGCGAAGAAGCAACAAGGCTCAGCAGATCGCAGCCGCCGCCGCCGCTGCCGCCGCTGCCCAGCAAGATGCATCTGCGATGATGCCGCCACCAAGCAAGCCCATTGTGCGATCAGCGCCGGCGTCGCAAGTCGCCTCGCCCGACGTGTCTCCCCCGCAGTCGTACAGCAATCATGTCTCGTACCTGCGATCGAATTTGGGGCCCTACTCACGATACGGCGAGCGATCTTCGTCCGGGATGGACATCAACTTGCTGGCAACAGCCGCATCACAGGTCGAGCGGGATGACCATTCGTTCTTCCAGCGAAATCACCATCTGCCCGGTTCCCGGATGTCGACCGGATCCCGTCTCCCGTCGCTATCGGCCTACTCTCTCTCGCATAACATGAGCCGGTCACATTCGCATGATGACGACGACATCTATACACAGCACCGCGTCAAGCGGTCAAGGCCGAACTCGCCGAATTCGACAGCGCCGTCGTCGCCGACATTTTCGCATGACTCGTTGTCGCCGACACCAGACCATACGCCGCTGGCCACACCAGCGCACTCCCCGCGGCTGCGTCCGTTTGGCGCAAACGATCTGCAGCTGCCGTCCATCCGTCAACTATCGATCAACGTGAGTCCAGCTCTGGCGCCGATGGAGCCGTCCGCCGACGGGCCACCGGTGTACCACGCCAACACAACATCATCGGGCCCCAGCATCAGCGATATCATGAGCAGGCCGGACGGCGCACAACGAAAGTTGCCTGTGCCTCAGGTCCCGCGAATCGCTGTCCAGGACATGCTCAACTCGGGTAGCGGGTTCGCATCGGGTCCGGCCTCGGCTTCTGGGCCCATTAACGAGTTTCCGGAGCGGTATTGACCGACATGAACCGCAAATTCAAACCCTTCTCTCCATTCTTTAGAACTTGTCTTCGACGTTGTTTTCTTTTTTTAAAACTATAGACCGGACCATCATGTGTTTTTTTTTTTTTCTCCTCTTTGATCTATCATGGTGGATGGAGGTCGCGGCTGGCTTTTTCTTTTGTCTTTTGATCACGGTGTCCATGGGAGCGTGGCATGTCGAGTTTCATCATATAATCGATAGACGGGGACTGGCGGGGAAAAGGTTTAATTCATTAGAGAGAATATTAGAGCTCACTTGACTACTATCAATGTATTCGACTGACGATTGTGCCTTCATTTCTTTTCTCTTACTGATCGTAACTCTCCTATTCTAGCTAGATAGAGTGGACGCGAGAGGAATGCAATTCATATACCATCAAATGGTGGATGTCATGTTATTGAGACTCTCCATACTTTTGAGCCCTCAAGAAAGCAAACGGGCGGAAGATACACTTTCTGCCCCGCAAATCGGCCCTCGTGCGGCTTCCAAGCCCTGCACTTTGTTCACTCGCAGTATACAAGCGTGTTTGTTCGATTGAACCGACCACCTAAATGAGTCAAAAGAGCCAGAGACAGAGATATCGTATCCATCCATCTGTCGGATTGATTGGATGATTGGCTTTATCAACAATTCCGTGTCTTGTTCGCCTAACAGGCGCCAATATAAAAAGCGATATAATAAACCTTCCAGTCTGACAAGGAGTCTAAGTGTGATCCAGCTCGAGGACAAGGTCTAAAATTTGCTGCTCTGGAGAATCTTGGACAGACTCGAGTTCAACCGCCCCATCAGGGAGCCCGGCAACATAGATAGGTAGGTACCTAGGTACCTGTACGCACTAGGTACTTAATGGGTTACCGTTTTGACGAAATTGGCTCTGAAACGGTTGGGCTGATGAATGTGTTGCAGGATTGCGATCCAGCTCTGAGAGTACCCTGCAACGGTGAATGCCTCCGTTGATTGCCCTGTCTCGGAAGCTATGGACTCACCGAGGGCGAGATCTGAGTGCAGTGACCCCGTCAGCTCTTTGCCTCTCGAGCTTCTCGTTCAGGTCTTGAGATACCTAGATCCGGCGGACATTGTTCAAAGTCAGAGAGTGCGTATTAACCTCTCGATTGAAGTTATTAAATCCTCACAGCAATCTAGGTATCGAAGAAATGGCACGCGTTATTCTCGGGTGAGATAGTCATAAAGGATGTTTTGCGCCAATCACTTGAATTTCTGGATCTGGACGACAAGGATGTAGCTGCCGATGATGCGACGACATTTCTCCAGTGGCAGCATCGATTGCAGTATGCTCGGCCAGTTAAGAAGGGATTTTTTTTTCGTGGGAAAAATTCCCGAGAGTTCCCTACAGCGTGAAATACCATTCTCGACGATTGGGCTGTGTGGCTCCGCCACCCAGCCCAATCGTCCAGATGTTGGATCTTGAGACTGGGGAGATGTCTACTTGGACCGACGAAGAATCAAGCACCATACTCTCCGAGTTCTTTCTCTCCGATCGGTACCTTATTATATCGTGGTCGGACGGGTATGAGCCATCAAAATGTGTGTGTGTTAGTTGCCGAAGCCCGTCTAACAGGAAGCGCTGCAGGCTAGTAACAGCGTGGGATCTACGTAATTCGGAGAAACGAACAAAACGGTTTCCTTTTTTCGTGGAGAAGGTTGGAATTGAGAAGGACAAAGCGGTCCTCTTCCACCAAAGAGATGGTGACTCAGCTATACCTTCTCTTGTCCACATTTGGGATTTGAGTTCAGATCAAGTCCAAACAATAGGCAGCCTCGACTACCTGGTGCTGCTGTGGCATATGGATGTGGATGTGAATGTTCTCGTGACATTTGAGATTGCCTTGCGGGAATACCCGCCGCGGGTGTACAAGACCAAGTGGACATTGACGGGGCAGCTTCTGGACAGGACATGTTTTGACATCATGCCGCCGGATTGGCTGCTCGATGAGGAAGACATGTCATCACCACCATCTGGGTACGTCCAGCGTACATCTTGGTGCGCCCAGCGTACCCTAGGTCATAAGACGGTGCAACGGCTGTATTTCCCAGCGGATGATAAGTACTACATGGTGGACTTCATATACGACTCTGCCATCGACAAGCTCAACCTTCGATGGATGGACTACTCCCTGCCCGATTATGCCATTCTCCTTGATCATTGCCCGCCTCTCACCACTTGCATGGTCTACCATTGGATGGATCCTTCTGACCCTTCTGACAAGCTTGATGTTTACGACGTCGCCAACGACCGCAGGCTCCTGCTTCCATACCAGCCGGATAACCGAGAGGTCAAGATTCGCGAGTGGCTGGATAAATGCGCTCAGGGATTGGGATCAAGAGCCGAAGCAAGCCGCTTGGAAATTCAATTGTATCTCCTGGGCGATCGTGAAACCCTTTGTTTCGTTAGTGGTGATGGCATTCAGTTTTGGTTCTTTAATCCAGACTTTGTCCCGGATCTTCCGGATATAACGCCCTTTGTTGCAGCCCAATAAGTTTGTTGGCCCACAGGATCAAGGGTTCTCTCTCTCTCTCTCTCTCTCGCTCTTTTGCCCTCTCTGGTTTGCTCAACGCCGGGGGGGAAGGGCCCACACACCGCTGACAATGATTAGCAAACAGACAATACCAGCTGGGCGCAGGCGATATACATATTCGAACCAGAAACGACTGTATGGGCTTCTTCGTGCCCATGGATGTCCTACCCCTTGGTCTTGATGATGGTGATGAGTCGACGCAAAAGAGGGACACTACTGTATCAGCTCACCCCAATCAACATTCCAATCGGATGGATGGATGAGGGCTGACTGATCGAATCTGTAGTTATGACATTTTAGCCTTATCAATTTGCTTTCATAGTGATAAAATTACGGCTACAGTGCCAGATAGGACATGATCATCGAATCATTTAAACCTCGTCGATTTCTCCCAAAAAAAAAACAAAAAACAAAAAAAAAAAAAAAAAAAAATAAATATATATATAGACGCTGATCTGTACATACATGAAGTGGATGAGCAACCAAGCAAAACTAACCACAGGTACCCGTACCGACTCGCCGATCAGTTACAAACGCATGGATGTATCGACGGATGGTGCTTGAAGACATAGAAGGCTTGGCCTGGCTGAACGAGATGTCAAAGATGGAATCGTCGAAAGGTCTTCATATTTAAAAAGGCGAGGATCGTGTAAGAATGGATAGACATGGATTCGAAGAAACATCCTTTTTTTTTTGGACTATATTCAGCAGAAACAAATAAGGAACAAGAAATAAACATAACTACATGGCTATTATCAGACGTCAATCAAACCATGCATGTATCATGATGCATGCCATCATCAGCTAGAAAAAAAAAATAAAAAAAAAAAACAAAAGGAAGAGAGTCCGTGAGATAAGAAAGAGGAGATGGAGAGAGAAAAAAAAAAAAAAAAAAAGAAAATAAGTACATTAAGCACGGCTCTCAAATTCCGCGCTCTCGTGATTGTTACCAACGTAGGTACTCTTGTCCAAGTTGTTCAACTTGTCCTCCTCGCGATCCAGCTTGTAGTTGGTGAGCCAGAAGCCAACGCCGCCGACGAACGAGAGGATGGCGACGGTGGTGTAGTTCCACACCAGCAGAGGATCCTCCGACAGCGAGACGAGGGCCTGGCCAAGAGCCGCAGAGAGAGCGTTCATGAAGAGCGCGACGGCCTGCACCAGGGAACGCATGTTGGTCGGCGCCTTGGTGTAGGCGTACTCGAGCGAGGTCACCGACGCGAAGATCTCCGAGATACCACCCAGAATGTACGCGACGGCCTGCACCCAGACGGAGATATCCGAGTACTTGCCCTCTTCCTCAATGCAGCGGTTGGCGTACTTGCCGCACGGGTTCTTCTTGTAGATGTAGTACTGCAAGACGGCGGAAGAGACCATACCCATCGAGGCAATGATGAAGCCCAGCGCCATCCGCCGCAACGGAGTTGGGTTGAAGCCGAGACGGCGCGCGGCGGGAAACACGAACCGGTCCATGATGGGGATGAAGATGAGCAGGGAGAAGGGGTTGAGGTTGTTGATAATATCGTTGGGCACACCGTCGAGGCGCATCGTCGCCGCCTGCGAGGTCAGGTTGTTAAGCATTTGCTGGTAGGCCAACCCTGGAAAATAGTCAGCAAACCATGGCTCTTCCTTAATTTTGAGCCTCGAATTTGCACGTACAGTAAAGAGGATACCACAAGAAGACAACGCACGCCTTGAGGCCACGTCGCACCTCGTCCACCCACTGGTCGTCAAAGGTCATCCATGCCGGCTTGTCGGCACCCAGCCGGGATGGCTTGACCTTCTCCCAGAACTCAGGGTCCTTCACGTTCTTGGCCCTGTACGAAATAAACTGTCAGGAGACAAAAAAGACCAATCGACATGCATCACACCAGAAACACATACAATTGGAAGGGATTCAGGGACCAGCGTCCTTTCATGGCCAACGCCCACAGCTTGATGGCATTTCCATACACAGAGCCAGTCGGGGGCGTCAGCTTGTAATACTTGCGGCAGATAATAAGCACCAGCGGCGCGAAGCAGAACATGATGGTCGGCAGCAAATATGCCAAGTAGAAGCCCACATAACGCTCCGCATACACCATGGTGATCTGGCCGATCAGTGCACCGACGTTGATCATGAAGTAGAAGTACATGTAGATTCGGGCCACCGTCGCGGCAGGGTCCACGATCACGCGCTCGCCGCTCTTCAGAGTCTTGACGTACGCCCTTTCATCCTTGTACTGCTCGGCAATCAACGGCGAGATGTTGGACCTACGAAATGCATTAGATTCCTTTTCCTTTTAATCGTGTTCAAGTGACCTACTTGAAACCACCAGTGCCCAGACCCATGATGACCAAACCGATCGTAAATGCCGCAATACCTCCCTTCGGATGGCGAATCACGGCCGGTGCCGCAGACACGCAGAGGATAGCGTGGCCCACCAACGCAGCTCCGATGGAGACCATAATCGTCTTGTATCGACCCCAGTATTGATCGGCAAGGTAGGCACCCAAGAGCGGCATGATGTAGGCCCAGAATTGGTTGACTTGCAACTATTAGCCTGGAGGGTCTATAAATGTGCCAAGTATGACAGAATTCATCTTACAAAGCGTCAGACCAGTCGATGCACGCTGGCCCATGCCCAGCGCACCGGGGACACCGTTGCTCTCATCGCCATTTGGCAACGCGCCCGTCGTCGAGCCCTCCGGCAGCGGCCGCTGGATGAAGTTGACGACTGTTTGACATCCAAATTAGCAAACTCCATTGATTATCCTGCGGATGAAAAAAAAAAAAAAAAGGATTTGGCTTCGTACACGCTGCCGTCGTTCCGTAGTAGGAGAAACGCTCGCACAACTCGACAAACGCAACGGTGTAGGCGGTCCATGGAATCTTGCCAGCCACCCGGCGCAATGTCCTCCACTCTTCCTCCGTGGGATAATTCTTGTAGAGCGCGGCATCCTCGAGCTCGGAGTGGTGGTCAGTCACGGGCTCAATCTCAGCCTCCTTTCCAGGGGTCTCCGCGACAATGTCGTCCGCGCTCTTTTTTTCCGACACCGCGGGCGAGGCCGACTGGGTCGGCTCCTGGGTCTTTTCGATTTCGGCGGAAGCCATTGTTTTTTTTTTTTTCTTGTTCAGCACGAGCCGTTAGGCTTTCCGCGCCTCCTTACAAAGAGGGATGGAGGAGAGAGAGAAAGGGAGAGAAAACAAAGGAGCAATGGGAGTGAGAGCTCAGACAAAGACCACTACTCTGACCATCCACGTGGGGAGGAGGGCCGGGTTTAAGTCTGCAGGAAATAAAAGCTTCTGGCTGCACATAAAACAACAAGAAAAAGCTAAACCGTGTTCCACTCTTAAAGAAAAACCCGCTGATAACCGTCCGAACGGAGTGCCTTGGCATGCACGCTGGCGCACCCCAGACTAGGAAGTATGTGAATTTGTGTATATTGGAGGTGCTGCCGTGCTCGTGACCGGCTTCCTGGGATAGGCTCGAGATGGGTGATTATTTGCCGAATGCTGCCCATTGATAAGCGGCACAGGCCGTACAGACTGTATGGGGGGATGGCCCACGCGAATCTGGCCCTGCATGGAAAAAATGAATGAACCCTTGGGCCAGGGCCATTCATCGTGGTAGGATAAGCATTGAACCAGGGCCGCGATTCAGTTTAGGTTAGTCCGGGTTCAAGCTGCGGTCCAACCGATCGCAATAGCCCGTTTAGTGTATGAGCCAGCGGCGAGCTTGGGATATTGACTCCCCGACAGGCGAGGAAATTGACCAACAGCAACGCTCAGCCGGCATTGCTTAATTGAATGCTGATAAGCAGCATATTGCTTCTGTAACTGTTTGGCACGGAGCCGGTGCGGCAGTGGCGCTCTTGCCTTGCTTCCTCACCAATCCTCAGGGAATTGGCTCATTTCCGAAGGGGGTATAGTGGTCTTGGCATATCTTGGCATCCGCCTTGGCTGCCACCTCCTTTACCTTTTGGCGGCTGAATTGGCCCAGCAGGATGTAACATTCTGCTTCACTGCAACCAGCCGAGGTCAAAGCCAGGAGCGAAGCGAGCTGCGGTTGGGGGCGCCCAAAGGTGCCCAGCCCAATGGCTTGCCATCGATTCATTACCTGGGGAAAATTTTCTCCTTGATATGGATCCCCAGTTGGAGGGATGCTGATTGCGAGATACTGATAGCAGTTGTCGCCATTGCTATTGCTCAATACAATTCGCAATGAATTTGCTCGGATGTAATCCTTCGCAGTCTCTCGACCTCTGCGGTCAGTCGTCCCAAACGTAAGACATACATACATGGGATACGAGTGCTCGTACTCGTACTCTCTCGCGCACGAGTCGCAAGTTTCTCCGCAGATTCAGCAGGGATAGAGTTCCGCGCTGGTCGATCATGGAAGCTTCGCGTGCGGAGATTGTTACATGGTGTGTTCACGTGAATCGCTGGGAAGACAGATCCGGGGAGATGGTATTGGGACCGAGAGAAAATGCACCTCTGCACGGAGTACCTTTCAGGAGCAGAAAATCTCTTGTTGATCAGCTGTTTCAAAGACAGATCTCTCAACCCATTCTCGTAATCCCGGGAGGCTACCGATTTGATCAACCTGAGTCGATCAAATCTCAAATCGGTTTCCGGAGCGTAACGGTCATCAACTCATCATCCTGATACCGGTCGTGGCTCGTCGTCTCCACTGCCAGGGAGGATATCGGTGTCAACACCCTCGAGCCATCCGTAATCTTCTTCCTCATCCTCGCTGTCGGCAATTTCCGCCACCTTGCGTTTACGTAGTGGGACGTCCGCAGCCGCGGTCGATGGCGTGGGGCTATTTTTGTTGGCCGCGATCGAGCTGCCGTCCCCATCAGGCGCATTGACACTGTTCATGGTCGGCATCTCCCGCAAGCCAGTCTTGGAAGCCATCATGCGAGTCTTAGCCATGCTGATTGTTTGACTGTTGAAGCTCAATACGAGTACTCACAGAATCAATCCAGAACGGCACAACGTTGTCGTCCGACCTGATAGTCAACGCTCTGCCGCCCCGTTTCATCACCTCGGCGAATCGGACTTTACGCGGCTGAGTCTCCGGGTCGGCACTAAGAGCTGTTGTTGAAGATATCGTTGATGGTGGCCAGTCGCGATAAAGCACGATCCGTGCATGGATGCTATTCTCCCACGGGCCGCCGGATACCATCGGATATAACGTGGCCCGAGGTTGGCCTTTGATCTTGGTATGCGTCTGATTAACCAGCAGAACGGCCATGTTATGGCTCGTCGCTAGCTTGACCAGATGGTTTGCTAGATCACCAGTGACATTCCATCGCCGGTTCAACAGTCGCTGCAGTTGCTGCTGGTTTGCAATGCGGCCGTGGGCCATCTTCGATGCCAGCTCCGTGGCATTGGGGAAATATGAGGGAAAATGTGCAGAGACACTGTCGATGATAAGCAGGCTGGTCCCGTCGGGAGGAAAGCTAGATGGAGGATGTAGGAGCAAGGCCAGTAAATGAGGTAACTGCGGTGCGCGGAAGTGCTGGAGTCTCCCCATGCACTCTTCCGCCTGCTTCTCGACCTCAGCGGTTGAGAGCGCCTCTTTGGTGCTATCTTGAATGACATCCTTGAGCATCGCCCTCACGCGGGTCACGGGGATGGGCGATCCAGTATCTAGGATAGAGTACAGCAGATCAGCAACTTTACCCCTGCCCCGGTCGTACGGTCTTACCAATCCAAGTAACACGTTCCCCTCGATGGAGAGCACGAACCGCTGTACTAATACTGCCCGATGCATTTAGTACTTTTCTCCTCCAGTCAAACGATCGGGAAGCTTCCCCTCACCTAATTGCCGTCTTGCCGACTCCCGGTGGACCAAAAATCTCGGTAACATGGCCCCTCGGAATCCCCTCGGCGTGCAAGAACTGGCCGACATCGGGGCCCTCGCGGCCGGATGATGTGGGCACTAGGATCTCATCGAGCCGTTTGAGCCCGGTCGGCAGACCCGTTGCCGCGACGTTTGCCTCCGACGCACGCAGAGACTGCGATGCAGGGATGGCCGATATGCGTTCTGCAGAGTTCGAGTCAGTAATGGTTCTCTTGGCGTTCACTATGATAGACGCGTACGGGTTGACGTGTTGCGCCCCAGGATGCTGGGGACTTGTTGAGTCATCTCAAGTCTCGTCGAAGACGGTAAATACTGTACGAATTCTGGGTTGGGGAGCTCCGAATGCGGTCAAAACAGACTGCAGACATTTCAATCCACCGATGGATAGCCCATCATGGTTCACCCCGAAATCTCTCGAGTGGAAAAATCAGCGTCTCTTTTATGTATTTGCAGCTTCGTCTTGTTGGTGTCGGTACTTGGCCGCAAAGCTGTGCCATGTGGGGACCTGGTGGGCAGGTTAAGCTTTGCTGCCTGCACCACCATTGGCCCAGCGGACTGATTAGCGTCGCGAGTCAAAGGGTCTCTTCGATGGCCAAGCATGCTGATCGACAATGATCACTGACAAGAAGTTCGATATATGATTCTGGACTTGAGAAAAGCAGACCGTTTACACAGCAACTTGGTGCATGACTTGCAATTTATTAGATGCGGGATCAGCAACAGTCGTGCGGGAAATAGTGTTCCTCCAAAGGAGGGTCCAGAGAGCCGCGTATTCGTATGTGAGGTAGTACTGAAATACACAGTGTGGACCCAGGGTTGCGAGTGATGATGTTATGAATCTACAGCCCATGCCGTCCTATCCGTTCAATAGATTTTTATCCCATTAACCTCTTTAATTGTTGGCATAGATGATGGACGGCAAAACGTCGGAGATGAGAGGACTGCAATAGCATCACTGGATATCCGAAACCCCAATCACCCACGCCAACGCAGACATGTCGTCGTGAGGGATCTGGATGGATCGATTAACATTTCATGAAATGTCATCCGGGAGGCTTGGGGCCGTTGGTTCGCTACCCACCGCGAGAGTAATATATATATAAAAGGTTAAAATACGGAGTAGCAAGATAGCCTTCGAAGAATAATAAGTCGTCATCACGGAATGCTTCGCTCAAGCGTTTTATCAAGTCAGCTGTGGAGTTTATACAAATACCCTTGAATGGCGTTGGAATTTGGCTGCAGTGTCTCAAACTGGATCTGATTGAAACGCTGTCTCGCACGCATTGGTCAGGTACAGAGAGTCAGTACCTGGAGCCACACGAGGCATGCCAATCCCCATCGGAAGTACGTGTGAGCGGCTTAACCCTGGCAGGCTGAGGCGTACTCTGCCGCTTGTGCGGTCCGGAACCTCGGAGTTGTACAGGTACGTCGCATTTGAGCGCTTCAGTCAGGGCGGTTGCCTGGTCCCTGATCTGCGCGTATATGATGACCCGATCAGTGCCGGCCCTGCTGACAAGTTCCCGATCCTCTGATCAACCTTTGGGAGGTAGAGCCACCGCATTGGATTCCTGGCGGTGTCAAACGGGAGGCAATGACGCCACACTTGGTAAGTATTGTTTGAGCGAGTCATTCGGAAACGGAACAGAAATATGACTCTGACTCAGACTCTCTTTGTGGCAGGAGCGTGACGTGAGAAAAATGAGCTGGGATTTCCCAGGACGAAATCCTCCAGGAGCGTCATGACTTCATTCAATAGACCAGCCTCTGTTTCCTGGCCGGACGGAGCGGTTGTAACTCGTCAGGACGTTGTCCAGGGAGTGTTTTCCGTAAACAATGTTGCCGATCTGTCAGGCACTCGGTAAGGCGAGCTTTCGTGCAGTGTTGGGAGACTCTGCTCCGATGGCGGGCCATTGTTAGTCACCGACACCATGAACTGTTCGAGTCCAGGGTGAGCATTGCGAAACTGTCTTCCAGAAACAGTCTCGGGGAAAATTTGAGCATTGAGTGGTCTAGCGTTGCATATCATTTCTTTACTGCCTCCAATCTAGTTAAGCTTGCTTGTGTAAAAAGGCCGAAATATCATTTTGTATTTTATCACGATGCCCATGTTGCATCGATTATTGGGGACAGTGACACTAGCACACTCAAGTCCAGTATCGATCATGTAATTGATGTAATTAATGTTAGGGTCAGCACAGAAGCTTTCAATTATCGACCACCAGACCGGGAATGCTCCTTTCCTGACTTTGCGCAGGACTCATAGCGCTGAGGTCACGTACTCCGTACTCCGACCTTCATATGGCAAAGCTGAGCGATATAAACCGTGTTTTATACCTCGTCGAATCTGATAGCTATTCTCGGTGTATTCTTCGCTTCAGTAGTTATCGAGTTTCAGGAATAAGATGATGAGCTCGACGCAATCCAGCTCTGATGAGAAGTTGTAGGTTAATGGCTGGGCTTTCAAGCTCAATAAGGATGACGTCATCGACAACGAAATGAACGCGCAAGTGCCGAAACACGTGAAGAAAGGGTGTCAAAAACATGCACGTGATATGCAAACATACACGGTATCACGTGATCCGGATGGAAGGAATTCACGGCCGAAACGTTGGGGCCGGTGCATGTTGGGATTGCAAACGTCATGATGATCGTACGAAATTGCAAGTTGCATTTTGAACAGCAACGTACAACTGATTCGGAGCAGGGAGTTTCCGAAATGATGCAGAATCGGGTGATCGATTGAAGATGAGAGCCATCGAACATGACGGGAGAAGCAGGGCGACGAGGTTCCAGAAGTTGAAAATTTACGAGAACTCTTTCCACATTTGGAGAAATATAATGACTAAGCCGCTCCGGGAATGGCATGTGAGTGGCCTGTTTGCGGAGAAGAAATTCCAGCGCACGGATTCCAGGCCACCAATCAGATGGTCGAATGGAGCCGACCGCCCTGGAATGACGAAAGCGTTGGGGAAGATGTGCCCAAAACAGAAACATCAAATCACAATGCCGAAGTACCTTATCGCGACCTCGGGCCAGAAGAGAACGATGAGATGGGCGTTGAAAGGAGTATCCTCGGCATCTCGACATCTTCAATGGCTGAATTCGGGTGGCAAGTATGGGCTTTCGGAAGAGCCGCGAGATCAATGGCCCGATGAGCCGTACCGCGTGGTTGTGAGCCTTCCCACCAGCATTCTTAGTCTTCCCCAACGTCAGTGATGCCAGTGGACGCCTGCATATCGGTCTATCAACAGTTCCCCGCGGTATGAACTTTTTTTCTTCTTGTGAAGGCAAATCCCGTATTTATATCGGAGTGCACCGCTGGCCTTCCTCTTGCCAACCCAATCTCCAACCACCAGAGCAGCAACCATGTCTGCCCCCTCCGCAGACGCCCGGCTGCGGCCGGCTGACTCTAAGAAAGTGCACATCACCGAGACGGAGATGACATGGCGGAATTGGTACAAGCATGTCGACTGGCTGAACGTCACCCTCATTATCATCGTCCCGTTGATCGGCTTGATTGCATCCCTCTGGGTGCCGCTGCAGTTCAAGACCGCCGTGTGGTCAGTGGCGTACTATTATTTCACTGGTCTGGGCATCACAGCTGGTATGTTGCCGATGAGATGCAGAACCATTTGAGTAAGGAGGCTGATTATGTTGAAAGGATATCACCGGCTATGGGCGCATCGTTCGTATTCCGCTACGCTGCCGCTGCGCATCATCTGGGCCGCCGCCGGTGCGGGTGCCGTCGAGGGTTCGATTCGTTGGTGGGCGCGTGACCATCGGGTGCACCACCGCTACACCGATACCGACAAGGACCCCTACTCAGTTCGCAAGGGTCTGCTCTACTCGCACATTGGCTGGATGGTCATGAAGCAGAATCCCAAGCGCAAGGGTCGCACGGACATCACCGATCTGAACGAGGATCCGGTTGTGGTCTGGCAGCACCGCAATTATCTCAAGTGCGTGGTTACGATGGCGCTGATAGTCCCGACTGTTGTGGCCGGTCTTGGCTGGGGTGACTGGATGGGCGGATTCGTCTATGCGGGTATCCTGCGAGTGTTCTTCGTGCAGCAGGCGACTTTCTGCGTCAACTCGCTGGCCCACTGGCTGGGCGAGCAGCCGTTTGATGACCGCAACTCGCCGCGTGACCATGTCCTGACTGCCCTGGTGACGCTGGGCGAGGGCTACCACAACTTCCACCACGAGTTCCCGTCGGACTACCGCAACGCCATTGAGTGGTACCAATACGATCCCACCAAGTGGACCATCTGGCTGCTGAAGCAAGTTGGTCTTGCGTACGATCTGAAGAAGTTCCGCCAGAATGAGATCGAGAAGGGCCGCGTGCAGCAGCTTCAGAAGAAGCTCGACCAGCGGCGGGCCAAGCTCGACTGGGGTATACCCCTGGACCAGCTGCCTGTCATGGAGTGGGATGACTATGTCGAGCAGGCGAAGAACGGCCGGGGCCTCATCGCGGTCGCCGGTGTGGTGCATGACGTGACGGACTTCATCAAGGATCACCCCGGTGGCAAGGCGATGATCCAGTCGGGCATCGGAAAGGATGCCACCGCCATGTTCAACGGCGGCGTGTACAACCACTCGAATGCGGCGCACAATCTGCTGTCGACGATGCGCGTGGGCGTCATCCGCGGCGGCTGTGAGGTGGAGATTTGGAAGCGGGCACAGAAGGAGAACAAGGATGTGGACTATGTTCGTGATGGCAACGGGCAGCGTATCGTTCGTGCCGGCGAGCAGGTAACCAAAGTGCCAGAGCCGATCCCGGCCGCGGGTGCTGCTTGAGATGATGATGGTGATGAATGACTCTGTACTGTATTGTTTAAGCTTCCGTATGTTTACTGGGTGATTTCTTCTCATGGGTCTGCAATGGATTTTGGGTTGGAAGGTTTAATACTAATTAGACATTGCTCAAAATCCACGTTGAGTTTTCATGTAAAATTCTCTTTAATTCTGCCTTAAGACATTGAAAAAGGAAGAAATCAGATTGAGTTGTCTCTTCCGCTTCCCTCGGCTCTTCAAGGCTCCGCTCTTATTCCCAAGTTCATGTTATGTTACCCGCGTCCTACTAGCTGCTAGCTGCATCTCTGCATACTCCCCCGCAATCGTGGCCCTCGTGTCCCGCCTCCGTCCGCCATCCCTTCTCGCCTTTTTGCTAGTTCTCCTCCTCGCTGTCACCCTGGCTCCGCCGCGGTTTCCCTCGATTTCCCTTCGACTCACCGCACTGGTGAATCATTTCCGTCCCGCACGAATATCAAACTATCCAGGCATCATCAATCAACAACTCCGCAGCGTGACCACCTCGACAATGGCGCCCGAGCAGCTAAAAAAGCCGCCGCAGGCGCCACCTCTCTTTACCGCCACGCCGGACTCAATCCTCGCGGACACGAAGCGGCTGATCGAGACGTCCCGTAGTGTGCAGGACCGCGTGGCAAGCAGCGTGAAGCCAGCGGACGCGACGTTCGCCAACACATTGCTGCCGCTGGCGCAGGATGAAAACGCCATGGCGCTGGAGGCGCACATCCTGGCGTTCTACCAGGCGGTGTCGACCGATCAGAAGCTGCGAGATGCGTCCAGCGAGGCAGAGAAGCTGCTGGACGACTTCGCTATCGAGACGGCGATGCGAGAGGATCTGTACCTCCTGGTGGATGCGGCGTTGAAGAAGAATGAACCCTTGGACCCGGAGTCGCGCCGGCTGTTGGAGAAGGAGCACAAGGACTACATCCGCAACGGGTTGGGTTTGCCGGCGGGTCCGAAACGGGACCGGTTCAAGGAGATCAAGAAGCGGTTGAGCCAGCTTAGCATTGAGTTCCAGAAGAACCTCAATGAGGAGAATGGTGGGCTCTGGTTCACGCCGGAGGAGCTGGACGGGGTGCCCGAGGACGTCCTTTCCGGGCTGCAAAAAGGCGAGGGCGAGAACGAGGGCAAGCTGCGCCTGACATTCAAGTACCCGGACCTATTCCCGGCATTGAAGTACGCCAAGAACAGCGAGACACGTAAGAAGCTGGCCATTGCCAACGAGAACAAGTGCAACCAGAACGTGCCGCTGTTCAAGGAAGCCATTGTGCTGCGGGACGAGGCCGCGCGCCTACTGGGGTACCCCAACCATGCGGCGTTCCGCATCGAGGACAAGATGGCCAAGACGCCAGAGACGGTGGACAAGTTCCTGGGGGATCTGCGCTCGCGCTTGAAAGACGGCGGACTCAAGGAGATTGAGCACCTGAAGCAACTGAAGAAGTCCGACGTCGAGGCCCGTGGCGAGTCTTTCGATGGCAACTACTACCTCTGGGATCACCGCTTCTACGATCGTCTGATGCTGGAGAAGGAGTACTCGCTGGATCAGCAGAAGATTGCCGAGTACTTCCCGCTGCAGACGACGATCCGCGGGATGCTCGAGATCTTTGAACATCTCTTTGGCTTGCAGTTTGTCCAGATCACCGGGGCGGATCGCGATGCGATCTCGCCGACGGGCAAGGGTGACGATATCGTCTGGCACGAGGACGTCCAGGTGTTTAGCGTGTGGGATGACGAGGGCCAGGGCAGTGGTTTCGTGGGCTATCTGTATCTGGACCTGCATCCACGCGAGGGCAAGTACGGCCACGCGGCGAACTTTAACCTGCAGCCAGTATGTCCCGCTTCATAACATTACCATTCGAAGTTCTAACAGAAGCAGGGCTTCGCCAATCCCGACGGCACCCGCCGATACCCCGCGACGGCGCTGGTGTGCAACTTCTCCAAGCCAACACCTAAGAAGCCCAGTCTGCTCAAGCACGACGAGGTGGTGACTCTGTTCCACGAGCTCGGCCACGGCATCCACGACCTGGTGGCCAAGACCACCTACGCGCGGTTCCACGGCACCAACACAGTGCGCGACTTTGTCGAGGCGCCGAGCCAGATGCTCGAGAACTGGTGCTGGACGCCGTCGCAGCTCAAGTCGCTGAGCCGGCACTGGTCGACATTGTCACCAGAGTACCGAGCTGCATGGGAGGAATCCCAGGACCCGGACAAGAAAGGGGAATTGCCGCCTGAGCGCATGCCTGACGACTTGATCAACGCGCTGATCCGCACCAAGCACGTCAATGCTGCGCTCTTCAACCTGCGGCAGCTGCACTTTGGCATCTTCGACATGACGGTGCATGAGCCAAAGACACACGAGGAGATTGAGGCGATGAACATCTCGCGTACTTACAACACCCTCCGCCGGGAGATCTCGCAGATCATGGGCCCCGAGGAGCTCGGCGAGGGATATGAATGGGGACATGGCCAGGCGACCTTTGGCCATTTGATGGGTGGGTATGATGCGGGTTATTACGGCTACCTAAGGTACTCCCTTTTTCATCTATCTTCCTGGTGCGCGCGATACTGACGGAACTTGTAGCTCGCAAGTCTACTCGACAGACATGTTCTACACCATCTTCAAGGCCGACCCGATGAACGCCGCCGAGGGCCGCCGGTACCGTCACACGGTGCTGGAGAAGGGTGGCAGCCAAGAGGAGATGAAGACGCTGACCGAGTTCCTGGGCCGCGAGCCCAAGACGGATGCATTCTACGAGGAGTTGGGATTGGCATGATTATTACATCACCCACTTCATCTGCCAGCGAAGTAGAGGGCTCAAGAATTGAAGAATGGTTTTACCTGATGAGGTAGTTATCAAGCTAAATACGCGTAAATTTCATCGCCAAGATTTGTATCTCAAAGCTCAACACGAGCTTCAAAACATCCAACTCTGAACGAAGTGGACGCTCTCTCACCACCACAATCGAATCAAATCTACACTTCTAGCCTCGTTCAATTCAGGAACTGAGCCGAGCGCATCGGAAAATGAACCAAGAGCAACCCGACCAACAACAACAACAACAACAACCTCAGTCTGAACAAGACGACTCTCCTCGTCAACGCAAACCCATCCACACCTACCATTGCCCCTACTGCAACCAACTCCTCCTCGCGAGCACCCACAATATCCCCTCCACCGCCTCCCAACTCCAAAATCAAAGCACATCTCTCCCCCGCCGCCGTTCCCCAGCTCTCGATGAGGCCATCATCGTCCCATTAAAATCCACGAGTACTTCGTCTACAACAGATACTACTACTATTGTTGAAGAGGATGAAGGAAATGAAGGAGAGGTAGATGCGGGTGGAATCCAAGACTCTTACTCGATTCTCCTTTCTTCATGCGTGCGCGATAAAGTCCCCATGGTGGTGAGGCGGGAGGATGGGTTCGAGCGGAGGAGTTGTCTGCGGTGTGGGCGATGTAAGGTTGTGATGGGGTATTTTCTGGACCATCAGGGGAGAGGGGAGGTGGAGGAAGATGTGTTGTATGTTTTACCGGGGGCGTTGGTACGGACGGAGGAGTTGGGAGGGCAGGATGAACGAGACCGCGATCAGACGTGGAGGAAATGGTTGGATTTGGAAGTCAAATCATGAGGAATGATGTATGGGGTTCAATACGATTGACTAATAAAAAGTTTATGATGATGAAACCGTGTAGCATACAATGCAAACCATATCCACAGATGAAAGGAAAACCCAAGGTAAACCGACAATGAACGTCCGTCCAATCGTCACATCATCATAAACGTACTATCCAGGGGGTATCGAGAAATCAATTCGCGAGAATCGTGCGGACCAGTTCTGGCTGTCTGTCAGCACTGTTCGCCCAGATGGGGAAGGAAGAACTCACCCGTATAGTTGATCTCTCCCGAGCTCGTATCCACAGCCTTGAGCAGCTCATCAACCTCCTCATCGGTCATCTTCTCGCCAAGATTCGTGAGGACTATTTCCTCGTCAGCCATCCCTCCATCCGCGTATCTACCCTGGAGACATGAAGCCATACTATAGCGTAGTTGTCCAACGCCAATATACCCAGTCATATCCTTATCGAATACCTGGAAACCACGGCAATACTCCTCCGGGTCACCAGGGTCGCGGAACCCGCCGGGGCGATTCAGAATTTTGGTGAACGATTCGAAATCAACTGTATATCCCACCTCCAGTCAGCTTATATATCTTCCTCTGTCACCTCAGAAGGGAAGCAATACAGTCTCCCCCCAACTGTTTCTCCAACTCGCTGATCTCCGCCAAGGTCGGGTTCTGGCCGCAAGCGCGAAGTAGGTCACCAAGGGACTCGAGAGGGACGCGGCCGTTACCGCGCTTGTCGAAGAGGGAGAAGGCCTCCTTGTAGTTTGTCGAGTTCTGGTCGGAGTCAGACATGTTTTGTTCTTTATCCCTTCACAAAGATAATTTCTCTGGTATCGGGTAGATGGGAAAGATGAAATGAAATTGTTGTTATTGTGGTCGTTGCCCCAGAAAAGGGTAGGGAAGGGACAGAAATGGAAGGAACGCAGCAAGGACAAGAATCACAGCGCTGGTTGGCTGAAATAATGACAGAAGTTGAAACCTGCGTGCCGTTTTTGTTGTTCTCGCTTCCCTTGCCGGTGCAATCATCATGTGTCCTTTTTGCGTTCGTGCAATCGTCGTGGACAAATAGGATAAATGGAATTTCGCTGACTTACCATGGTCGATGGCTTTTGCCCCTAGGTTTCTTTCCTGGTTGGTCAACTCTTCAATACTGATCAGATCCCTTATGTGTCGGTTCAGGAGTTCAACGCGGCGAGGATTCGTCTCTCGAGTTAAAGAGAATTCACAAAGTCAAAAGGCAATTATCTGAGTCAACTCAGGGAACAACCCAGACGAGTCCCACCGCCGAGGCAATGCTGGCCCAAGCTTTGACTTTCCATGTTGTCGTGGTAACGCTGGTGCCATATCATAACACAGTCACGTGATTATAATTGGGCGGGAAAGGATTGGTTATCTGCGAGTCATCCGGATGCTTGCTGGGAAACTACGAGTGCATCTACTCGTCATGAGTACGGACAGCATGGTCCTTGTGAGTCTGCTAGGGTCTGTCCTCTGTAACGTGTGTTGGGACCTCGGCTGAATGGCGGACTCATCATGTTCGGAGTGACAACTGAACTGGCCCGAAACTTGAGAACTCTCTCTCAACCACGTCAAAACCAATGAAATATCGGTGATCGAATCTCTGTACTACTACGATCGTCTCAGAAAATTAAACCAATCGACGTTGGCAAAGGGAGTCGCGAACTTATGTGTCTTCGCTTCCATGGATTTTCTATGGTTGTATAGAGCAGTCAATCCGACGATTCAGAAATTGGATTCCGGGTATTCAGTTTCTGGAACAAATGAATCATTTCTAAATCTGACCACTTTCCTCCATTGCATGGAAAAGGCTTGCCGTCTGGAAGGTCAGGTTTGAGGTTCGGATTGAAGTACCAGACCTGAATGCCATCATGGCTAAGCAGACAAAGGATCTCATTGTCACCTAAAAGGTACAGGAAAGGGACCTCGTACTAAATTTTCGGTTGCCGTCTGGCCGCAAGCGACTTCTCGAAAGTAACCATCTCTCGTCTATCCAGCTGGTATGCGTGCGTCGTTGCTGTGCCACTGGCAGCGTTGCAGATATCGATGCGGTTGAAATAGGGATACCAATGGTAAGAAATGTACGGGGTGAGAACCTGAGAAAGACGGCGGCGAAACGTTGTCTTCTGCGGTAGGGCACGGTCGATCCACCGGAGACTTAACTTGTCAACGTCGTGGTCGTATATGAGGTCCATCATCATGAAGTCGTAACCCGGCCACGAGACCAGTGGGGAGACTGTCTTGTGGCCAAATGTGTACTGCTTGGGAACTAGTCTTGGTAACGAGAACTTCACTCGGTCCGGCAGCGACAGATGGATATGCTTTCTGTCGAGAGGCTGCCCAGTTAATGTCCACTTGGTCCGCTGCACCTCGAGCGGATGTTTTTCCCAATTAATCTCGAACGTCACGAACTCATTCCCATCCACATCTATGTGCCAAAACCACACTCTGCGGGAGCTGCGTATTTCGTGAACTCGATTCGCATTCAGATCCCAAATGTTTATGGGCAGTGGCGGATCTGAGCTAGGGCTGAACATGACGACTTTGTCTTTCTCGATACAAACCTCCTCAGGCCGAAAAGTGATCTCTGTTGTTCGTTTCTGCAATGTGTTCATGTCCCACGCTGTCAGATGTCTGTAGCACTTCTGTTAGACGACACCAACAACACCCATGAAAAGCGCTCCTTCGTACCTGTTCTTCCATATCAGAATAAGATAGCGATCAGAGAGAATGAAACTCCGGAGTTTATAGACTGAAAACGCGTCTTCGTTGGACCAGTGCTGCTTCACTCCTTCGTCGGACCAGTACTGCTTCACTCCCGTCTCAAGGTCCATCACTTCAACTTCGGACTTGATAGTCTCCCACCAATAGCCGATATGATTAAAGCACAATCGTCGAGAATGGTAGGCAATGGACCCAAGTTCTGGCACGTAATCTGCCCAGGGAATATAAATTTTTTTTAACCGGCCGAGCATACTGCAGGCCATGTTGCCATCGGAAATATGCCATCGCATCCTTTGCTGCTACATCTTTACCCTCCAGGCCTAGGAATACCAGAGTCCGTCGCAAAGCAGACTTTATGACAGTCTCAGACGAGAATAATTTGTACCATCGCTTTGAGACCTAGAACGGTTCTTGTTAGAATCATTGGATGATTTCGTCGAATGGTCGATGAGTAAACACCTTCTGGCTTTGGACAATGTCCGCTGGATCCAGATACTCCACGATCTGAGCGAGAAGCTCGAGAGGTAGAGAGCTGATTAAATCATCGTTCTCAAATCGCATCTGCAGTGAGTGCGTCGCTTTGGCAGTAGAGCGGTCGACGGAGTGATCAAACATTGTAATGTAATGTTAAAGCAGTCGACCTTCTGAAACCGGGGTTAAATTGGCCCTGCCTAGGAAGATTTTGCGATCTGCTGTGTTTTAACCCAATATCGAATTCAACATGCTTCCAAACCCGAGACCGCCGCCCACAACAGCGGTTCGCTTGTTACGTGGAAGAACTCACGCAAGGCGCGTTCTCCAATTAGCAATGAGGGCATACCGCGATCTAACCTTGAGTGTCCAGAAAGCAACCCGCCTCATCCGTTGATTCATGCGACAGCGATGACTGGGAGAGTGCAGAGCAGAGGATGGCTATCCAAATCGCAGACACCGCCAACTACCTTGCCCAATGAACCAGGGAGCGCGAAGGGGGCGTTTCGGCTGCCGGAAATGCTCCGTGGTCGTCATTCCCACCTTTACTAGTATTGGATACAATAAGAGGAGGGCAGGATCCCATCGGGCGCGGACGATGAACTTCAGCCATCATAGCAGTAACTTAAACTGTTTTTAAGTCGGCCGCAAAGTACGCGTTTTGGTATGATAGGAACCGAAAAAAGACCGCATGATCAATTGGCCTGGATACTAGGACCCTGCTGGGTAAGATTTACATCAGTCGAGGACCGGCAAGCTCTCTGCTGCATTGGGTTCCATTGAAGATGTAGATCCCGACGCGGTGCCGGATAATACTTTGCAGTATCTGTAAACAGGTAGGTAGGTACATGCTGCAACTAGCGTAATATTTCACTATGTCCACCCCAGTTGTCATCTTGTTCAATTCTGGGACGTTGGCTATACCATGAGCACGGATTCTATTGAGCTCCAGAAAGTCATGGAGTCACATTACCGTACAGTTCATCGTCGTCAGCGGAGTCGTTCTCGTGCTGTGCGAGTCAAGTTAGCAACGTGCTTAGATGTCATGGATTCGTTACGTTCTCTCGATCTAAAGGTCTCGCTAATAACGAGACTTGATGTCCAGGCCAGGAGCACTGCAGACGTACTGCTACCCATTGACCTGTCAAGTGACAGGGTATCCAAGTCTGGCAAATTTTCAGAGCACACAGGCAGAGCTGCAACAGTACGGCGTAACCTTCAGTTGCATTAGAATATTTGAAAGCCGCATTGCTAGCATGAAGTTGACTCAATTCTGGGTAGACGAATCAGTCTATAACCAGCATACAATCATTATCCTTTTTATCATTCCAGACTATGGAGTTACTGTCATCACAACCTTCCGACCCTGAACGCCTTATATAAACAGAAAAGAAATTGACAGTTGTATATAAAATCACCGCCGCTGCGTTTTGCCAATGCCACGCTTGCCCGAAAACTGCTCTCGTTAGTACATGTTTCCGATCATCCAATAATCGAACGGTACTTACCAGATGCTTGGGCAATGACGCTGTCTGATGACGGTCCGCCTCGCCCTGCCGCGCCATGCGGTTCATCTTCTTCTGCGCCAGCTTCTGCAACCGCTCCGCCTTGGTCCGCGCCGTCGCGTCTGGCACGCCGTCCGTGAGACGATTTGTTGCCGCCTGGCTGCGCGCGCGGCTCTTGGCACGCGCAATCGCTTCGCGAGGGTTCGACGTCGAGTCGATATCCATGGCATCGGGATCGTTGTCGGCCTCGCGCGTGAGCGTTCGGCCACGGGTGGGAGGGTCCTGAGCGTGTGCAGCAACGGCATCCGCATCGTAGCCAGCCTCGTCTAGAGCCTTCTGCATCTCGGACAACTTCTTGGCCTTGGCGCTGCGCGGAATGAGCGCTCGGTTCTTGAGTGACTTGCGCAACCGCGCCTCGTTCCGCATTAGCGCCCGCTTCTCGCGGATCAGCTCCGCTTTCATTCGGATCTCCGCATCCTCCGCGTCTTCCACGCTGTCGTCCGAGTCGTAGAACCCTTCCGCCTCCAGTTTCTCTTCTTCCTCCTCCAGCGCGGCCAGCTTGGCTTCGATATCCGGATCCACGTAGTCGTAGACGTTCTTGCCGTTGAAAATCTCGGGCATCTTGTCATACTTCCACTCGTCGTTGGCCAGAAGGTAGTTCTTGCGCAGGTCGATGTTATACACGCCTGGCCCACCATTCTCCGCTTCGATGTCCCGCTCAAGCTTGGGCCGGTTCGGGTCGTCCTTATCATACTTCTTGTGATTTTTGGCCGCCTCTGGGATGTACGCCTCGCGGACGCCGTTGATCGGCTGTGCCACATGAATCCGGGCCAGAATCTCACCCAAGCGGCCCGTCGGAGTCGCCCCGCTGCTATTGGTACCGGTCTTCAACTTCTGCGCCACGCGTTCTGCGATCAATCGATCGCACGCCGTATTCTTGACGTGCGTCACCCCCTCGGTCGTCGCACACGACAACTGCAGCATCTCCACGTTGCCCTGCTTCAGGATCGACGAAATCATTTCCTGCGCCTCCGAGTCCAAATCTTCCGGCCTCTTGACGTCAATCTTATTGATGACCAAAAACACAATTTTGTTCGCAAACAGCGGTTTGATGCTGTGAAACAGCTTGACTTGATCCGCCACCGAATACCCACATTGCTCGGACACGTCCATGAAATACAGGATCGCCGACCGCAAGTGTGCGATGGCCGTGATGGACTGCATCTCGATCGTGTTCATCTCCTCCAGAGGATGGTCCAGGATACCAGGCGTATCGATGGCCTGGAACCGCAGGTATTTGTAGTCAAAGTGACCCACATACAAACTCTTGGTAGTGAACGCATACGGCTGGACCTCGACATCCGCCCTAGTGACACTCCGCAGGAAACTGGACTTGCCTACGTTGGGGTAACCGCAGATGAGCAGCGTGCGAGTGTTCGGATCGATCGACGGCAAACGGCCCAAATGCTGGCGGACTTGCTCCAGATACAGCAGCGGGTCCTTGAGGCGCTTGCAGATGGTAGCCATTCGGCCCAGCGCCGCACGCTTGAGCTGCTTGCACTGGTACAACGACTGGCCGTACTTGATGAGTCTCACATAATCACGGGAGACAGATTCCACCAGGTGCTTCGCGGTCGAGATTTGACCCAGCGCAATTCGGAAGTGGTCGGCATCATAGAGCGTATTCATCAAATCCCGGTCTAAAGTCCGGTCAACAAAACATGCGCCGCAGTACTCAACATAGAGAGCAGCTTACGGAAGGGATGAATATCCTGAAGCCGCGGGAATCCATCGAGGATTGCCTGGAATTTCTCGCAGAATGTCTCTTGGGTGTATTTGACCTTTCTTGTATAGAAGGCTGGTTCGGCCGATGTTAGTCGGCTTTATTATAATATGGCACGCGGGTCCTTCTCCATCATACCTCGAATGCGAGAAATCTTGAACCCCGGACGAATCTGTGTCGGTAGCTGTCGCTGGGTGCGACTGAGGACGATATCGATGAATTCCTGGCTCGTCGGCACAGGAGGAATCTACAACGCACATGTTAGTTCCTCCATGCATTGAAGCAAAAACGACACGTACGTCCTTCCACGTCGTCTTCATCGTGACGACGGATTTGGAGACACAAGCTCAATGAGACAAATGAGTTGTTGATACGAAATTTTGAAATTTTATGCAAAGGCGGGATGTCTCCAACCGGCAATTTTCAGGAGGCGGTGTGTGTTTTTCTCTGTGTGTGTTCAGCCTCAGGCACAAAAGTGAATCAGCCTTTCCTTTTTGGGCAGAGGCTTTGTTGATCACGTGCAGATAAGATACTTAGCTCACCCTCAATGCCCTCCAA